>NC_036869.1:7607751-7649119 GCF_002910315.2 Salvelinus sp. IW2-2015
GGAGAACACTAAACATGATGACAGACTAACCATGGAGAACACTAAACATGATGACAGACTAGCCAGGGAGAACACTAAACATGATGACAGATAAACCATGAAAAACACTAAACATGAGGACAGACTAACCATGGAGAACACTAAACATGAGGACAGACTAGCCAGGGAAAACACTAAACATGATGACAGACCAACTAGGGAAGTGAACTAGACTAGAGAATCCGGGTAAGCCTGTGTGAAGAGGTGTATCTTTAGAGGGGATTTGAATATGTGAATGGATTGTGAAGTTCTGACATGGAGAGGGAGGGAGTCCAGAGTTGGGGAACTGCATTGATAAAAGCCAGTCTCCCATGGGAGTTTAGCCTGGTGTGAGGGATTTTGAGGAGGCCAGTGACAGGAGTGCAGTGAACAGGTGGGAGTGTAGGGGTGCAGGAGGTCAGTAAGGAATGTGGGTGCCAGTCCATTGAGTGGTTTGTAGGTGAGCTTGAGCAATTTGAAGATGATCCTGTATTGAACTGGGAGCCAGTGGAGTTTGATGAAGGTGGGAGTAATGTAGTCCCAAGGTCTGGTGTGTGTGAGGAGTTGTGGAACTGAATTTTGAATATGTTGAAGTCTGTCCAATGTTTTGGCGGGGAGCCCGTAGAGAATGGCGTTGTAAAACAAAGGTGTAAATAAGGGGTTTCAGCAATGGGGTCAGTGAGAGATGGTCTGAGTCGTCAGATATTTTGGAGGTGGAAGAAGGCTGACTTGCTGATGTTTCAGTGAATTCTCATGTTTCAGATATGGGGTTCAAATGACTGAGTGGGGTCAAATGTAAGGTTCCTGACTGTGGATTTGGAGTGGATGGCGCAGCCGTCGATTGACATGTTGAGTTGTTCCAATTTCTTGATTAGGGAGTTGGGGCCAATGAGCATGATCTCTGTTTTGGGGTCGTTTAGTTTTAAAAAGTAATTGTTCATCCAAGTTTTCACTTCGCAGAGACAGTCAACAACCGAGAGGGGTAGCCGAGTGGAGTTAGGTTTTGTGTGGATGTAGATTTGTGTGTCATCTGCACAACAGTGAAATCTGAGTACAAGTTGACAGAGGATCTGATCAAGGGGCAGAATGTAAATACAAAACAATAATGGACCTAACACTGAGCCTTGTGGGACACCTTGTGATACAGGGGCTGGGGCAGGCCTGCAATTGTCAAGGGAYACAAACTGTTGTCTATCAGATAGATAGGAGTGCAACCAGGCAAGGGGTGTTCCAGATGAAGGGTGAGAATGATGCAGCTGTTGGTAGATAGCCTCCATTTTGTTTTGAAAGGAGGCCAGAAAAACTGTCACAGAGGTCAGTGGTGATTGTGAAAGAGGGGTTGTCCAATGAAGGGAGATATGTGTTGATGGTTGAGAAGAGCACTCTTGGGTTTCCTTGTTCATTCCTTATGATGTTGGAGAAAAAGGCAGATTTGGTTGTGGCAAGTGAGTCCTTGTAGTTGGGAATGTGGTCTTGGTAGGCCTCCTTATGGATAATGAGCCCTGTCACTCTAGTTGTCGTCCTGTGGCTTTCATGGCACTCAGCTCAGGAGTGTATCGTGGCGTTGGGATGTTGAAGGAGACCACCCTTGTTTTAAGGTGGGCCAGAACATCCAGGTGGGAGGAGAGCGCACTGTTGTAATGAGCAACCAGGTCAGTCACTGAGGATTCATGAGGGCCAGGGGTGTCATGTGACTGCAGAATATCCATTAAGTCAACAGGGTTATTCCTTTTGATATTTATGTAGGTTATGGTGTGCTTGTTGGTGTGCTTGGGCATGGGGTCGGGCACACTGAACAGCATGGCCTTGTGGTAAGAGATGGGAATGTCCAGACCCTAGAGGTTGGAGGGAGCCGTGCCAGGTCAAGTACATGGCCTCTGTCATGGATGGGGATATTGCCATGCTGTGTGCAGTTGAAGCAATCCAACAGGGCCATAAAGTCTCTGGCAAAAGCACATCCATCAGAGTCCACATGAATGTTAAAGTCCCTGAGCAAAAGTGTGGCAGGACACAATGAACAGACAGATGTTAGGAGCTAACTCAGAGTTAATGGTGTGAAGAGTGAGACTATAAACTATCAAAATAAAGAGAGTCGCACACTCCATGTATAAACTCCCAGCAATTAAATGGCTATTTACCAACGTTTCGGCATCACTGTGCCTTCCTCGGGGTGAGTGAAGAGTGAGACGATCAGCTAACTCTGAGAGGAAGACTAGAGGTTTTAGGTGGCCGGTAGACTATAAGCAGTGGTTGAGGGACAGATATTGTACAGGCTATGCCTTRGAAGAAGGTTACCTGCAGTACAAGTGTGTCAGACCGATGAAGGACAGCAAGTCAACCTCCACGACCCACAGAACGAGATTTGTCAAGATTAACATAGCCAGATGGTGTTGCTTGGTTAAGCAGGTAATAGTCATTAGGTTGTTGCCATGTCTCTGTTAGGCACAGAACACTATTACATTTGTCCACAATAATGTCACTGATGAGTAGGGCTTTGTTGTTCAGAGAAAGACTATTCAAAATATCAAATTGCTGCAGTCAACACCACGACATTCAACTGGAAGAGAGGGAGGCATACAGTTCTGTGTGGACTCTTTTGGTTTTTTGGGGTTATGAGTGGATTTCCTACCCCCTCGCCGTCCTCGATGTCTGAGTTATAAATATTATATATCATGGTGTGAAGAGTGAGACTATCAGTTATAAATATTATATATCATGGTGTGAAGAGTGAGACTATCAGTTATCACATATATATATCATGGTGTGAAGAGTGAGACTATCAGTTATAAATATTCTATATCATGGTGTGAACAGTGAGACTATCAGTTATAAATATTATATATGGGGTGGAGTATGAGAGTGGATATAAGACGTTCCGGAGGGTCCTTCCTCCATTAACAGGTGGGTAAACACACTCCACTGACCTAGAATACCACTGGTAGGTATGCGTGTGTGTGCATGTGCGATTCTGAATTTGGTTTCTTCTGTGTGTCTTCCCATTGGTGTACACTCACCTGGAATCAAACCATCCAGTGGACAGTGTGGTAAATTGGTGGGTTGGGAATAAATTATAGTGTGGTGGGCTGACAGGCAGAGATACCAAGAGAGAGAGATAGATTTCATACATCCCCCCACATGTGTATGGTGACATTATGCTGGAGAAGGTATTTAAACCTTAGGTGTTAATCTATCCTCATCTCCTCTGTGTCGCCTCAGGCTCTGACACACAGACACATCGTCTGAGTGTGTGTGTGTTGTACAAACATCCCTTTCTGTCCAAGTGTGCTAGTTAAATTAGTTACACACACTCCAACCATCATGCAACAGCATGTCCATGCTGGAGGGTGCTGTGACAAAATTAGCAAAAAAAAGTGTTCTGTTCAGGAAGTAAGGCCAGTGTTTTTCACAGCGCTCTCATTCTGTCACTACAGCAGCAGCGGGTACAAGAGTGGAGCAGGTGTTTTTCATACAGAGTGATACAAGTAAAGAGAATAGATTAGAGTTAAGCTTCACATGCCGTTTCTGTCCTCTAAAACAGTAAAATATTAATGTGCTTACCAACTGTCACATAGCTGCTCCCAAAGTAGGTGGCATACTTAATAATGTTGATTTCATTTCTACTGAACATATTTAATTTCAGCATGAGGCCTTATTTTTAATATCTCTCTTTCTTCTTTCCTCTCTCTCTCCCCCAAACTCTCTCTTCCAAAAGAAGCAATTAAGTAATGAACTTCTATTACATTGCAAATATAAACACCCCTCTCTCTCGCCCCTTCTCCGCTTCTCCCTCTCTCTCTCACCCCATCCCTCTCTCTGTCTCTCTCGCCCCATTGCTCTCTCTCATGCCCCTTCTCGTCTCTCTCTCCACCCCTTCTCTCTCTCACCCCCCTTCTCCCCCTCTCTCTCTCGCCCTCTTCTCCCCTCTCTCTCGACCCTTCTCCCCATCTCTCTCTCGACCCTTCTCCCCATCTCTCTTCGCCCCTTCTCCCCATCTCTCTCTCTCTCGCCTTCTCTCGCTCTTTCTCTCACCCCTTTCTCCTCCTCTCTTTCTTCGCCCCTTCTCCCTCTCTCTTCTCTCGTCCCTTCTCCCCCCCTCCCTCTCGCCTCTTCTCCCTCCCCCTCTCGCCTCTTCTCCCCCTCTCTCTCTCGGCCCTTCTCTCTCCCTCTCTCTCCCCCTCTCTCTCTTCTCTCCCCTTCTCTCTTTCTCTACTACCCTTCTCCCCTCTCTCCCCTTCTCCCCTCTCTCTCTCCCTTCTCCTCTGGCCCTTCTGCTCTCGTCACCTCGCCTTATCCCTCTCCTGTCCCTTGTCCATCTCTCGCCCCTTCTCCATCTCTCGCCCCTTCTCCCTCTCTCGCCCCTTCTCCATCTCTCGCCCCTTCTCTCCCCTTTACTCCCCCAACCTGTCACACACACAGAGAGAGTGAGAGACAGAGAGAGAGAGATGCATCTGTGTATGTGAGAGAGCGGTGCAGAGTGAAAATCCACCCACTCTGAATTTTTATCCAACTCATATTGGAGTTTTAATTACAGAGTAGTGAGGGGGTTCCCATCTATGAATCTATGAATCCGGAAAAGGATCCTATCTTGCCTAAAACACTGTCACAGCCTGCATCCCAAACGGCAAAAACACTACTGGTCAAAAGTAGTGCACTTTGTAGGGAATATGGTGCCTTTTGGAATGGAGCCACGGTCTACAGGGGAGACCCTCTGCACCAAACCAATACATCAAATGTGTGTGTGTGTGCGCGCGTCTGTGTGTGTGTGTCTAACGGTAGGTTATAGATGAATGTTGCAGTGGTAATCAGGGATCGTTAAGACAGTCGACTAATCCGTTTTTTWAAAAATCCTTCAGAGTCTATTGACYCACATGCTAAAGCAGTGTTTGTCAGACCATGAGACATACCAAAAATCGGTCTTCTCACAAAAATATCTGTAATGTTTATGACCAGCCAATGGAAAGGGGAGACACTCACCAACACGATGGTGTTCTCCGTTTTGCTCTACGAKCCCAAAAAACGTCACGTGACTCGTCTGAAGGTAACTCATACAGTGCCTTGCAAAAGTATTCATCTCCCTTGGTATTTTTCCAATTTTGTTGCATTACAACCTAGAATTTAATTAGATTTTTATTTGGATTTCATGGAATGGARATACACAAAATAGTCCAAATTGGTGAAGTGAAATGAAAAAAATTACTTGTTTAAAAAAATTCAAAATGGAAAACTGGTGCGTGCATATGTATTCAGCCCCTTTGCTATGAAGCCCCTAAATAAGATATGGTGCAAGCAATTACCTCCAGAAGTCACATAATTAGTTAAATAAAGTCCACCTGTGTGCAATCTAAGTGTGACATGATCTCAGTATTTTTACACCTGTTCTGAAAGGCCCTAGAGTCTGCAACACCACTAAGCAAGAGGCAACACCAAGCAAYCTTGAAAGGGACACTACCACCAAGCAAACAGATCAGGGTTGGGTTATAAAAAAATATCCGAAACTTTGAACATCCCACGGAGCACCATTAAATCCATTATTAAAATATTGAAAGAATATGACACCGCAAAAAACCTGCCAAGAGGGCCGCCCACCAAAACTGACAGACCAGGCAAGGAGGGCATTGATCAGAGAGGCTACAAAGAGACCAAAGATAACCCTGAAGGAGCTGCAAAGCTCCATAGTGGAGATTGGAGTATCTGTCCATAGGACCATTTTAAGCCYTACACTCCATAGAGCTGGGCTTTACGGAAAAGTGGCCAGAAAAAAGCCATTGCTTAAGAATAAAATAAGCAAACATGTTTGGTGTTTGCCAAAAGGCATGTGGGAGACTCCCCAAACATATGGAAGAAGATACTCTGGTCACATGACACTGAAATTTTGCTTTTTGGCCATCAAGGAAAATGCTACCTCTCATCACCACAAGAACACCATCCCCACAGTGAAGCATGGTGGTGGCAGCATCATGCTGTGGGAATGTTTTTCATCAGCAGGGACTGGGAAACTGGTCAGAATTTAAGGAATGATGGATGGCGCTAAATACAGTGAAATTCTTGAGGGAAACCTGTTTCAGTCTTCCAGAGATTTGAGACTGGGACAGAGGTTCACCTTCTAGCAGGACAATGACCCTAAGCATACTGCTAAAGCAACACTTGAGGGATTTAAGGGGAACATTTAAATGTCTTGGAATGGCCTAGTCAAAGCCCAGACCGCAATCCAGTTGAGAATTTGTGTTATGACTTAAAGATTGTTGTACACCAGCGTAACCCATCCAACTTGAAGGAGCTGGAGCAGTTTTACCTTGAAGAATGGGCAAAAATCCCAGTGGCTAGATGTGCCAAGCTTGTAGAGATATACTCCAAGGGACTTGCAGCTGTAATTGCTGCAAAGGTGGCTCTACAAAGTATTGACTTTGGGGGGGTGAATAGTTATGCACGCTCAAGTTCTGTTTTTCTTATTTGTTTCACAATAAAACATATCTTCAAAGTGGTCAGCGTGTTGCGAAAATCAAATGATACAAACTCCCCAAAAATCTATTTTAATTCCAAGTTGTAAGGCAACAAAACAGGAAAAATGCCAAAGGGGGTGAATACTTTCACAAACTACTGTACAAGCAAATAGAAGTATGGAGGTAGTTTTGTGCCGACAAAAATAAAGCGTTAAACGTGTCCAAAAAAACAAAAATATTTCCTGAGCTTTCTTACATCTCTTTGACATAGGACAGACACTTCAAAGCCTTATTCCTTATGATTCTTCTTTGACTGTCTTTGCTATTTATGTCATGTTTTAAATATATTTTGGGGGATACCTAAAGGTGTCCTAAAATACAGGACTATTAAAGGCCCAGTTCACTACTATATACAGTCTGATTATTCAGTGTTTGCTGCAGCACACTCAGCACCCTACTTCCTGCAGCTATGGCTACCAGGCTCCCAGCTATAGGACTTCATTCGTTCGTTGTTAATTCACTCTTACTTACTGAACCTGTGAAACATAAGGTTTTCACAAGTGAGCGTCACTGCTGCCGATCTTCTGGGATGGTTTTCCATGACAGGCCACAGTCTATCTCCTACTCAAAAGTTCTTCGCCAGGTTTCTTTGGGCAGCTGGCCACGCATCCTTATCCCATCTGCTGTCAAGGCTGTCTTTGGGAGTGCAGAAGTAGAAGATCAACTTTATTGTCTTGGACACAGTGCTGCTTAGGTTTGCACATTCCTGGTAACTTTCTCAAAATTCCCACTATTTCCAGAAATCCTGGTTAGAAGATTCCTCGAATAAATAGGGAATAAGCAGGAAACCTGGAATCCTCCAACCAGGATTTCTGGTAAACCTAGGAATTTGGGGAAAAGAACTAGAATTTTGCAACCCTTGTGGTGTTGTTTAGAAATAGCAACAACATCTGACACACTATTGACTTGGAACCAACCCTTTATCCGACAGCGGGGCACACAGACAGATATGGAAACAGCAGGCAGGCTGGCAATATTTATCCCTGTCTTGGATGGGTGACAAAATGTAGCTTTCCCTATTCACTATGGGTATTTGGCATGGATAGTTGACAGATACTGTGTTTGTATTTGTGATGGAAAAATGACAACCCTTGTTTGTTGGGGAGAGGAGAAACATGACAAATTGTGTCAACGTCCCTATTATTATTCTGTCTCTCAGCTTTTCTCTCTCCATCCCCCTCTGAAGTTATTACCTAGAGAGGTGAAGTTTAATCTGAGAGCCTTTGATTCTCTTCTCCCTTCTTTCATCCCTCACTCTGAACACTAATCCAGATGAAAAACCCTTCTAGGCCATCTACTTTACCCAGAGGCATCTCATTCTCCATTTCTCTCGCTCCCTCTCAGCCTCTACTTCCTTTAGTCTCTCGCTCTCCCTCTGGAAAAATTATTAAACTCAGAAAAGTAATAAGAGAACACATTTATATTCAGTTAATAACCTTTAGCCCATTACAAAGAGAGCATTGGAGAGAGCGAAAGAGGGAAAATGAGAGACTAAAACAAACACAGACCAACACAAATATGGACACGTATCTAATGTCAGGCTGGTATGAATATTGCTGTCCATCAATGATTCTCAATTAAATTTACTGCACTTGAGCAATTCTTACAAAAAAAAATTAACAAATGTTGCCCTAAGAGTTGGTAGAATATTATTTAAAATGATTCACAGCTGTAATGGCTGCCAAAGGTGCCTCCACCAAATATTAACAAGTGTGAAAACATATGCAATCAAGACATCAGTTTAATTTATTTGGAACATTTTGATAATTTTTATTCGTCTTTGAAAATGTGGAGTAGGTTGTGTAGATTGGTAGGAAGAAAAACTGATGTATTCCCTTTTGAGATTTAATTTGAACTAAAGGCAGCAAAATGTGAAGACTGTGCAAGGGGTGTGTAGACTTTCACTAGCGACTATGTTCTTGGGCTGTTGGGGAGTGTTGTCTTCCAGTTTGCGGTATGGGTTCTCCTGAGTCAGAATAACCGTCAAACGCAACACTGGATCTCGAAGCCAGTTCCACTGCATTTTTTATAAAAATTTAAATAATCCCCCATTGTGCTGCTCTAATCAGGGACTGATTTAGACCTGGGAAACCAGGTGCTTGKAATTCATTATCAGGTGGAAAAGAAATGCAGCAGGCTCCGGCCCTCGTAGGGTAAGAGTTGAACACCCCTGCAGTAGAACCTTGATGTCCTCAACATTCACCCTGATCAGCCTGGAGCAGATGTAGGGGAACAGAGTATAGACTGGAGGAAAGAATAGATAGTACAGGAGGGGGGAGACCGAGTGGAGGAGATGGGGATAAGGAGAGGGATGGGGAGCAGGATCTCATCCCTCTACTCACATTTCTGGCTTTGGTCTAGGAAGCAACCAGACTGAGCTGAAATCTGCCACAGATAGAGACTAGTAGGACAGTACACAATCCTAACACATCAGATATTCAAAATCCAKGAGTTTAGGGAGAGCTATGTGGAATGAGAATTCGCTGTACTCAATGATCCTGGCTCAATACTCTTGAGGAATAGTTTGGCAGAACATCTACAGTACATCAGACATGTTGCTGACTCGATCCAAGGCTATGGGTGAGAAGCTACTGTGCCACCTAGTGTAGATAAGCAGAAGTGCTTATTTGAACTAAATTAATAATCACATTTTCCTTTGTCTTGTAAAGGGACTCCTGACAAAACAGCTCAAATAAAGCAATAAACCTAAAGCATGTTTCCCACCTGAACTCAATCAAATTGGACTCTTTACATTGAGTTGTACATACAGATTCAGCATTAATCCATCTTGAAATTTCCAACCACTACGTGTTTAGTTTGTGGGCATGTGTTCTGTATGCGTTGTATCCACTGATTAACCAAAGATGTAACCAAATTATGCACATACAAAAACAAGATCACTATAACTGCCCGTTTTAAGAAGTTTATTAAAAAATAAAATAGAAAAAAATACCAGTACATAAAATGTTTCAAAACAAAAGCCAGGCTGTCACTCCGTGACCACTGCTAGTTTGGCAGCCATTTTAGGAGTTCCTGCTCAGATTAGTTGGCCAGGACAGAGGAGCCGCCACCTTTCACAAAATGGCGTCCGTTAAGTTTAAAATCACTCATTGTGATGCAAGTGTTTCGTGTTCTCAATTGTCTAAAGAGGCTTTCTCTCCGATCTGCACTGATCTAAATAGATGAAAACAAAATGGTGGATCTACCAAGGGATTGGCTTTCACCTGCTCCAGTTTCTTTCACATCAAATAAAGGAAAGTAGATGCGGAGAGGAAGCTCGTGTAGACCATAGGGATTCGAGTTAAATCCATAGACGTCACACTGCATTTCAGTCTTAATAGAATCTGTAAAAATTGTGGACATCTTTGACAGCATTGACAAATCTCCAACCAGAGATAGTGTTTTAGAGCTCTTCTGACAGACGCTGGTTCTATTCACTAAAAGCAGACAAGTCCCAAATGGCACCCTATTTCCTATATAGCACCACTACCCTCCACAAGAAACCAAAGATCTAATCAAAAGTGGTGCACTATATTCTGAATAGGGTGCCATTGGAGACCGACACCTTGTAAAAAAGGCGATGTATATTAGCCAGGTCGATTGGTGGGTAAAAGTTGCTATACTAACAGACTGACATTGGCTCCTAACACAATCTCAGTGTAGAGGACTGTAGTGCACTAGGGAGGGTATGAAGTCATCCACTACAGAGTGCAAGTCGCTCCCCATGTGCATTTTCATACTAGCCGTAGGTGTTAGGTTAAAACAGTGGCGGAACATCAAGTGGTCGTCTACAATGACACCCTAACCCCTATATAGGGCACTACTTTAGACCAGTACTAAGGTTAAATAGCATGCACTGTATGAGAGAGAATAGGGTGTCATTTGAAACCAGTCTTGCTATTCCCTCGCTCCCATCGCTCAGACGAGAGACAGATACCCGACCACTGGCGCACACACACAGACCCTTCCATAGACTAACAGATAGGAATACAACACATCAGGGCTTGCATACAAATGCAAGAGTTGTGGTTCACTTGTAACTGGGCTGAGGCTGACTAGCAACCATCTAGCCTAGCCCACCGATCACACAGGCCTAGTCATTCCAACTCGAGTTTACAATAACATCACTTCAATATAACAAGCAGTGGTTGTCATTGGAAACAGAAATAATGGGGCACACAAAAATAACCCACTTGCATAGTAATAACGCTGTCTGTGTAGCTACCGCTCTGCTCCTCAGTCATACACAGGCGTGTGTGTGTGTGTATATATATATATCTATATATATATATGCGGCTGTATGTCTGTGGAGACGACACACACATACGCACTGAAGTAAAAAGAAAGAAAAGGCATTGCAAACTTGCGGAAGTACCTACACAAGATTCCAGAATGGAATCAAAATTATTCCCTTTCCACAGTTCTGGAAGGACCCAGAACTTTCTCCCTCTCTCTCCCCCCGCTACGAGGAAAGACCCTTTAGAGCACCTAGTCTTTTAGTGTGCATCTGAAATGGTACCCTATCCCCTATGTAGTGCACTATTTTAGACCAGAGCACACTTGCCCAATCAAAAGTAGAGCCCAATGTCGGCGGAAGGGTTCCGTTTGGCACCGCTCTGATCTTCAAGTTCAGGTCAGTTTGTCTGTCCCTTTAACGCCACCTCCCATACGCACTAGACCAAGCATATCTTTAAAACAACGGCAAAGACATACATCCAACTGAAACACACTTGGGGCATACAATATGTACTTGGGCCAGTGCCAAACTCCTGCGATAGAAGTTCAGCCCTAGTCTAAGTGAGGACTGAGTAGCGAAAATGGCACAAACTTTGGGTGAACGCAAGTCATCCTATGACTGATACAAGCACACACCAAATAGAGAGAACGTTTTGTTTTTAAAAACAACAGCTAGGGTATTGGGCGTGAGAGCTCAGTCTGCTGCGTCTGCTATAGCAAGAGATCCAATTAGTGAGACTGTAGACMTTTTAACCTGTATAACAATAAGATGCATCTCAATAGTCTGGTGTGACTTAGATACTTCTAATAAACCCCTTTGACTCACATTATAAAACAACCAATGGGGGGAGTCGATTATACCTCGACACTCCAACAAGACACGCACGCTCTCGTCACACACTCTCGGAGGCCACCTGGGCAAAGGTTCTGTAAACTCTGCCATAAAAAATAAAAATACAAAAATAAAACAATCTTAAAAAAACATCAAATTCCTTTACATACATAATAAAAATTAAATAAACATTTACTTAAAAATTAGAACATGTTATTGCACAAATGAGAAACCGTCGTTCCTTGTGTGAACACTGAAAAAGACGCAGTTTGGCTGCAGGGTTCAAGGACAAAGGTTGTCGCCTTGACAACGTAACCCAGTCAGACCAAACAAAAATAAACACTTTCCCATAAGACACTGGGCTTTCGCAACTCCCACCTGGCAAAGATGTCACTATTCTCAGTCTCACCAAACGTAAGTGAAAAACTGCAAAGCGCTAAAAAAATATTCAAATTGAACAATAAGACACATTAACGGAACAAAATAAAACAAACAAATGTGAATCCCAAACAGAAAGTGAAGGACTGGAGAGCTAGCTGAAAAGTTCTGGGGTCAGAGTGCACGTTGGGCGGGGTTGCGTTTTMTTCGCTAGCCGCACCGCTCATTCCTGTATCGTTGGCCGTTGGTTCGTTGCGCAGTGAAAAACATGCAGAAATTAAGAGCAATGGAGGGAGGGAGAGAAACGGAGAGTTTTCCCAGAGCTACACTTTTTTCCCTATCCGCAGCCCGAGTTCAGCAGCCCAAAGTGTTGAATGAATCCCAATGCTGGTCTGGTCTCTGCCTGCCTGTCTTTCTTTAAGTTGAACAGCAGGGGGCATTGTCCCATCAAGTTGTCCTCCCAATCAGTCAGAATGGAGGAGTGGAAAGAGGGATAAAGGGAGGAGAAGATGTTTTGTCTTTTTATCTGCTCAGGCTGACTGGTAAGCTGTCCCTCTTCCGACGCCGCCAGGTGTTGCGGTACTGCGTGTGAGAGTGTGTGTGGGCGTGTGTGAGAGGGTGGGTGTGTACACGGTTGGCCAGGGCAGGACTGTGGACCACAGCTGGATTGTGGAAGCCTTTCATCTGACACTTGGGACCGTTCTGAGAGAGAGAATGAAGGGATGAAGTGTTAGAATTCAAAGCATTTTGAGTGTTTAAACCTAGTCTACAAAAGGAATGCTATATTCAGATCTGGCAGATATACAATAAAACAATGAAATCAAGAGGGACAGATTGAGAGAACAGAGGAAGTGAAGGGGAGGAGAGAAACAGTGAAAGCAAGAGGAGTTGGAAAGCAGAAAGTGAGAGGTGAGGAGAGTATTAGAGGAAAGAAAGGAGAAAGAGGTTCTCCATGTATAGTGTGTATGCCGTGATTGCGGACAGCGCCTACCTGGTGTGTGTGGCTGGCAGGGTGGGGGCTGGACAGAGGCTGGGGGTTGGAGGCGGGCATGGGGGTTATGGTGGGTAGGGGGGGCATGTGGAAAAAGGGGGGGAGGTGGTGCCCGTCTATACCCACCTGTCTGCCAGGTAAAGAGTGCATCGTTCAGGGCACCGGGCAAAACATACACGCCTGGAGAGGGGGGCGAGGGAAGGGAATTGGATTTGTGATAATGAAAATGTCTATCACAAACAGCATTAGATCACCATTTCACAATCCCTGTTAGTGGAAATGAGTACTAAACAGAGGGCCTGGATAGACTATTCTATAGAAAATACATACTTTCTCTCTGGCGACAAATCTTAGATAAAAGCGCATTTCAGGATTTTTTACATACATTTAAACGGTTAGACTTGGAGTTATGACATTGGCACGAGCAGCACCACAGATCGGATGAGCACGATGTAAACACTTCGCTCTCACTTACATGCTTACACATGCAAAGCCAAAATTCTGATATTTTTCACTAATTGGTCTTTTTGACAAATCCGAACCAGCTCTGAAAAAGACGGGATGTGATTGGTCTAAAGACCAATTAGTGAGGAAAAATATCAGATGGGCTGCTTGTGTAAACGGTCATGGTACAGTTGAATTCGGAAGTTCTACACCTTAGCCAAATACATTTAAACTCAGGTTTCACAATCTCTGACATTTAATCATAGGATCACACATTATTTTAAAAACGTGAAATGTCAGAATATAGAGAGGAGGATTTATATCAGCTTTTTATTTTTCATCACATTCCCGTGGGTCAGAAGTTTACATACGGTCAATTAGTATTTGGTAGCATTGCCTTTAAATTGTTTAACTTCGGTCAAACGTTTCGGGTAGCCTTCCACAATAAGTGTAAGTGAATTTTGGCCCAATCCTCCTGAACAGATCTGGTGTAACTGAGTCAGGTTTGTAGGCCTCCTTGCTGCACAGGCTTTTTCCAGTTCTGCCCACATTTTCTATAGGATTGAGGTCAGGGCTTTGTGATGGCCACTAATACTTGACTTTGTTGTCCTCCTTTTGCCACAAATTTGGAAGTATGCTTGGGGTCATTGTCCATTTGGAAGACCCATTTGCGACCAAGCTTGAACTTCCTGGACTAATGTCTTGAGATGTTGCGTCAATATATCCACAATTTTCCTGCCTCATGATGCATCTATTTTGTGAAGTGCACCAGTCCTCCTGCAGCAAAGCACCCCCCACAACCATGATGCTGCCACCCCCGTGCTTCACGGTTGGGATGGTGATCTTCGGCTTGCAAGCCTCCCCCTTTTTCCTCCAAACATAACGATGGTCATTATGGCCAAAAATATATATTTTTGTTTAATCAGACCAGATGACATTTCTCCAAAAAGTACAATCTTTGTCCCCATGTGCAGTTGCAAACCGTAGTCTGGCATTTTTATGGCGGTTTTGGAGCAGTGGCATCTTCCTTGCCAAGCGGCCTTTCAGGTTATGTCAATATAGGACTCGTTTTACCGTGGATATAGATACTTTTGTACCCGTTTCCTCCAGCATCTTCACAAGTTCCATTGCTGTTGTTTTGGGATTGATTTGCACTTTTCGCACCAAAGTACGTTCATCTCTAGGAGACAGAACGCGTCTTCTTCCTGAGAGGTATGATGGCTGCGTGGTCCCATGGTGTTTATACTTGCGTACTATTGTTTGTACAGATGAACGTGGTACCTTCAGGCATTTGGAAATTGCTTCCAAGGATGAACCAGTCTTGTGGAGGTCTACAATTTTTTTCCTGAGGTCTTGGCTGATTTCTTTTGATTTTCCCATGATGTCAAGCAAAGAGGCACTTAGTTTGAAGGTAGGCCTTGAAATACATCAACAGGTACACCTCCAATTGATTAAAGTGATGTCAATTAGGCTATCAGAAGCTTCTAAAGCCATGACATCATTTTCTGGAATTTTCCAAGCTGTTTAAAGGCACAGTCAACTTAGTGTATGTAAACTTCTGACCCACTGGAATTGTGATAGTGAATTATAATTAAAATAATCTGTCTGTAAACAATTGTTGGAAAAATTACTTGTGTCATGCACAAAGTAGATGTCCTAACCGACTTGCCAAAACTATAGTTTGTTAACAAGAAATGTATGGAGTCGTTGAAAAACGAGTTTTAATGACTCCAACCTAAGTGTATGTAAACTTCTGACTTCAACTGTATCTGTGGATATGCACGGATGCGCTTCACCCTGGTACGTGGCAACTACGGGACCAAAACAGCAGAGACGTTTTGCCTTGCACTTCAACGCTCTTAGTTGTGGAAATGGGCCCGATATTGTGTTGACTTTGTGCATTGCGGAGTCTTCCTTTAAACTTCCACTCCCAGAAAATCTTGACAGGTTAAACTCTCCCATCTCTGAAAACACATAAAGGTCAGTAGATGCTAGGTTCTGTACCTGTGAGCCAGGGGACATGATGAGGTGGTGCTGGTTGATGCCAGCCTTGCCCAGTGCCAGGCCCAGGGGTAGAGTCATACCCAAAGCCTGAAAGGGGTAGACGGGCAGCGCCGGGGGTGTCGAATCAGAGTCCTAGGACAAACAGCAGAGTGGAGGGGTTAAAACATGTCCAGCTGTCAATCAATACCATCATAAAGACTGCAGTGTGTATGTGTTCTGTCCTTACGTTGTCTGACCCAGACAGTGAGGAGACAGAGGAGGCTGAGGAGTGTTGGTGAGGACTGGARAGGGACATGGGAGAGTCTGCACTGTGAGGGGACACAGAATCCCTTTGCTCCTCCACACCTACACCCAACACACACCCTGCTGGGTCCTGATCCAGGAGGGAACCTACAGAAAAACACAGGTTATTATAAACAGCAACACACACCGTACTGGGTCCTGATCCAGGAGGGAACCTACAGAGAAACACAGGTTATTTAAACGCACACACACCGTACTGGCTCCTGATCCAGGAGGGAACCTACAGAGAAACACAGGTTATTATAAAACAGCAACACACACCGTACTGGGTCCTGATCCAGGAGGAACCTACAGAGAAAAACAGTTATTATAAACAGCAACACACACCTACTGGGTCCTGATCCAGGAGGGAACCTACAGAGAAACACAGGTTATTATAAACAGCAACACACACCGTACTGGGTCCTGATCCAGGAGAAACCTACAGAGAATCACAGGTTATTATAAAGCAACACACACCCTGCTGGTCCTGATCCAGGAGGAAACTACAGGAGAACACAGGTTATTATAACAGCAACACACACCGTACTGGGTCCTGATCCAGGAGGAAACCTACAGAGAACACAGGTTATTATAAACAGCAACACACACCGTACTGGGTCCTGATCCAGGAGAAACCTACAGAGAACACAGGTTATTATAAACAGCAACACACACCTACTGGGTCCTGATCCAGGAGGAAACCTACAGAGAAACAGGTTATTATAAACAGCAACACACACCTGCTGGGTCCTGATCCAGGAGGAAACCTACAGAGAAACAGGTTATATAAACAGCAACACACACCCTGCTGGGTCCTGATCCAGGAGGAAACCTACAGAGAAACAGGTTATTATAACAGAACACACACCCTGCGGTGGGTCCTGATCCGGAGGAACCTACAGAGAAACACAGGTTATTATAAACAGCAACACACCCTGCTGGGTCCTGATCAGGAGGAAATACAGAGAAACACAGGTTATATAAACGCAACACACACCGTACTGGTCCTATCAGGAGGAAACCTACAGAGAAACACAGGTTATTATAAACAGCAACACACACCGTACTGGGTCCTGATCCAGGAGGGAACCTACAGAGAAACAGGTTATTATACACACTTCCCAAACTGCCATGTAAGACAAAGACTACCCTTCACACACAGGCCAATATACATACAGAACCTGCCATACAAGACTGTCAACATGGTACGCAGATGTTACACACACTGCTCTTACCCTGGCTCTCCATGCGGGCGAGGTGCCTTCCTCCCCACTTCGTCATGATCCACTCCCTGTAGTCAATCACTTCCTGTGTCACCTTGATTATCCTACCCAAAGCGCTGCAGGGATAGTGAGAAACATGAGGGGAACAGTTTAAACGTTGCACAGCAGTGGATCAGTTACACTTCCCAACACAACCACCGTATTAATTTGACAATCTTTACTTTGATAACAGTTGTACCTATTCATTTACAAATATTTCTAGGCCGGATGGATCCAGAAGACATTCTGAAAGAGGAGGAACGAACCTGTCAATGTCCTTGTTTGGGTAGGAGCGTGCTAGCGGTGACATGGCGTGACAGAGGACGATGTAAGCGTAGTCAAAAACCTGCTGGACTTGCATGGCTCCGTACGAACTCCTGCCAACGTCGTTACCTGGAACACACACACGGCAAAAAAAAAACCTGAATCGGCCCATACAAACTACAGCCAACACCATTACTAATGGAAAACCACAAAACACTCAGTCCAGGGCACACACACACACACACACACACACACACCCCCCACCTGGCATCAGTGGGTCCTCTATACAGAGCATGGAGGGCCTGTAACCATTGTTCATAACCTTCATCATATCCTCCTTGGCCATGTAGGCCCCTCCGTTCTTGACGCGGATGCCTGTCTTCAGGTAGTTAAAATGGCGCCCATAAAGCTCAAAGAACTCAATCAGCAGAATGCCAAGGTTGATGTTGGGGTTGCTGGCATCAATCCTTGGGTGGAGCTGGATGGAGAGAGACAGAGGGAGGGTGAATCGGCATAGGTGTTAGAACACTAAGCGCTGTAATTGTACACTGTCATACTTGTTTAGGCGATGTATTTTGTCTATCACGGTATATCAATAAAAAAATTACAGTATGGTGATATTTTATGTTTTTGAATAATAAAAGTTCTAAATTTGCTTTACGAGTAGTGCGTGACCCTAGGGTGGCAACACACAAAAGTGATTTCAAATTATTCTTTCTCCATTCTGATTGCTTTACACTGTTCAATTCAACTTCAACCCCCCCKKAAAAATACTGCATTTTCATCCATTTCTGCATTCATTTTTGAATTTCCACACTGCCACGTAGGGCTGCACGATATGGGCAAACAATTAGGCCTTATTTTAAACCAAATATCACAATTGCGATTTGACTTGCGATAGAGCAAAACACTTGGGTGAACTGTTGTAATTATCGAAATAGAATGATTATTCTAATTCTATAGTTCGAATATAATAGTGGGCACTTTAGATATGTGTTTTTTGACATGACAACAAATGAAAATGCCAGGGAGGAGTTATTGTGACAGGATAGGAACCAAAGTGTTGATAACCATTTCCTAGGGCACCCTATAATCTTTGGCTACATTGAATGTTTCCTCTTAACTACTTCATATAGCCAACCTATTCATGCTTTGCGTATTCCTCTTTTGATTTAGAAGATACTGTTGCACAAACAGGCTGATTTAGGTCTACACCATCACTGGTATTATCAGGCTGTATAGCTAATTATGTTTACTCWGACCTAGAACAMTTATTAGCTAGCTAGCGATTAGTATCTAACAAGATTTAGGGATAACTTGCTAAGAAACGACTAACTGTTCGCATACGTAAGAAACAAACTACTAGTGCAATTATAGAATGCCAGTGGAATTATATTAAGAAAAGTGAAAATAGCATCATTGTCATCAACATTTTTGCATGTGCTGCATTGACCATGCAGACTGAACGCAAGTGTCTCGTGGTTGAGGAACAACAAACACGCTCCTTGATTGGCGGGGGCAGGTCTAGGACTATATTGAAAGCGTCATGAGAGTGAGCGGTGAGTTAAGTAGCGAAGTATCACATAAAAAAAAAAAACATTAAAAAACTGTTATAGAAAGTAAAGTAAAAACCCAAACTGGTCCGAGCAGCAATACCAGTATATAGTAAAATACGGTATACCGCCCAGCCCTATGTCATACTAGTGTTTGTGTGTACCTGGAGGAAGCTGATGACCATCAGGATGAGGCTGTAAGAGCTGATTCCTCCGGTGAACACCTCATTGAGATCTCTCTGGAGCAGAAACTGCTTCAGCACAAAGATCATGTAAGGCAGCACGGGATACCTCTGCAGGGGGAGGGAACGAGGAAGATATCAAATCCCTGCTTAATTTKCAGTCATTGAAGAACAGAGCACAGATTAAAAATGAGGAGAATTTTCAATTAGATGAGGGAAAAGTCTCCATTTAATTAAAATATGTAACTTAGTATGGGGATCACAACTTAAATAAAATGAGTCTRTTCTCATTTTCACAGGTTGTCATGTTATATCATATGCTGATTTTGGGGCTACAGTTGTAAAAGGTCAGAGGGACAATGACTCATTCCAAAGTTATGCTTCTGGTGCCAGAAGCATGTTCGGCTATGTAATTGAATACAGAACATGTCAGAGAGACATTCCTTTACTGACTGTATATTATACGCCCATCACCAGATCTCCCCCTAACCCTTACTGTGCATATAGGCTGTGACTTAGAATTACATTTAAATTAAACAAAAAATGCCTTATTAGGCTCACTGCCGTGAACGTTTTTTCTCCTTCTATAGGTAGGCCTTAACCTCAACAAGACGAAGCTGCTCTTCCTCCCGGGGAAGGCCTGCTGGCTCAGACTCCATTATCACCCTCTCAGAGTGCAAATAACCTTGGCGTTACCCTGGACAACACCCTGTCCTACTCTGCAAAAATCAAAGCAGTGACTCGCTTATGCAGGTTCATGCTCTACAACATCACACAGGAAGAGGTGCAGGTCCTAATCGAGGTCCACTCCTGTCTGGACTACTGCAACTCACMGTTGCCTGGGGTCCCCGCTTCTGCCATCAAACCCCTGCAACTTATCCAGAATGCTGCAGCCTGCCTGCTTTTCAACCTGCCTAAATTCTCTCATGTCACCCTGCTCCTCCACACACTCTGGCTTATAGTCGAAGCTCGCATCCACTACAAGACCATGGTGCTTACCTACGGAACAGCAAGAGGAGAGCTGCCCATCCATACCTTCAGGATATGCTCAAACCCTACATCCCAACCCCTCTGTTCTGCCATCTCAGGTCTCTTGTGGAAAAATGTACTTTCTATGACTGATGTGGTTTTCCCACCTAGCTACAGTAACCTAAGATAAACGCACTAACTAAGTCCATCTGCTAAAATGACTAAAATGTKAATGTTRAGGCAAAGTAACCCTATCAAAATGGAAAGCTCATTGAGAGGTAATATGCCAGGGCTATTGGCCCAAATTCAATTATGACCTATTGTGTAGATAATAGAACGAAAATTAACACACTTAAGAGAWCCGATTTTTTTGTTCATAAATACTTTGCTACAATGATACACCTCATTCCTTTCTGTTAGCACGTGCACATAGTAAGTACACCATGCTT
Organism: Salvelinus sp. IW2-2015; assembly: GCF_002910315.2. Taxonomy (NCBI): domain Eukaryota; kingdom Metazoa; phylum Chordata; class Actinopteri; order Salmoniformes; family Salmonidae; genus Salvelinus; species Salvelinus sp. IW2-2015. The sequence goes on from NC_036869.1 coordinate 7,628,119, forward strand.
TCGGGATGAGTCTTTTCAGATTCACCAATTATTCTTTAGTTGTGGATAGTACATCAAAATCACTCTTGCTCTTCTTTGTAAGTTACTGTGATTTTGCACCTGTGTATTTTATTAGTTTATTTATGAAAATATGTAGTAAACTCCATGACAGTAGCTAGGGGCTATAGCAGCACACAAGTAGACTACAATTGTATGCTGGGCCAGGCATGCCCTGACCTCGTGAAGTGAGCACTACTGGTGTGAAATTGGAGCGGGCAAGAAGGCTGACGCTCCAGCCTTTGGGAAACTCGCTCCGTGCTCCAATCAAATTGGGCACGCTCCGTTCCTCACTCCGCTCACATACTCTGCACCACTCTGACCCACTGTGCAATACTCATTAGTATTATGGAAAGTAGTGCTGAGCGATGAACCGCCATGTCGTTTTTTAWTCGGTTATTAAACTAGTTTAACCTGAAGGGAGTTGTAGTTTTCATAAAGCAAATATTCAGCACAGAAACGTGATAACTAACTACAATGACCATATCGTCACAGTCCCACTGTGCAGGTGCACATTCTGTACTTGCCTGATATGAAACATCTGAAATCCAAAATGCTGGAGTATAGAGCAAAATGTTAAACAAATATGTTGTGGACTGTAGTTGTGAAGTGTTTAAGTAGTGCTTCTGTTGCTACAGTGATAGAAAATGCATTTCACAGGGACAGTAGTTCAGTAAGTATTTATTAGCCTCAAATTTAACCAAAACAATTACAATATGGGAGCGTCAGTAGGCAGGAAGTCCATTTATTTTCCTTTCATAGGCCAGTTTTTATACCCTGCAACTGGGAACATGTTTTAAATTGTTGCTCTGATCATTATAGCCATTCAGGTCTCCCATAAAAATAAAGGAACTATAAATGCTAGTGTCCTCACCCGAGTGTAGTCCTTGATAAAGAAAGCAGCTTTGACTCCAGTCTCCACATTGAAGCTGATGTCCACTTTGACTTCAGTCTCCTGGTCAGTCAGCTTGATGATTGGCACCTGGGAGAGAGAATAGAGAAACATTGTGACTTAATTTCTGAAAAATAAAGTTTATTTAACGTCCATTTCGCTTTCGTTCGCTATCTCAATTCTAAAGCAGTCACTAATTAGGTCCAATCATTAGCTAGTGCAGACTTGTCCTACATTATTAAAGCAAACCATCTGCTTGTTTATCAGTTCGGACAACATTGGAGTTACTCCAACAGATTGTATGTATGTATTTTTATTAAGASCACCAACTCACTGTAGCTTTGTCCAGCACTTTGATGGAGAAAGGTTCCGCCACGTTGTGTTTCCGGAGGGCCTGTTCCAACTGCTGCAACGGTGGGCATTCCCACTTCCCAAACACCACCAGGTCTATGTCACTATGGCAACAGAGAGAGAGAGATGGTATTAAGTAAACTGGTGGCCAAGCACTTGTGGCAAATTCTGAGAGCAAGACTGAGCCAAAACGTCACAACAAAACTGCCCTCTCACCTTGTAGGTAGGTAGAGTCCAGTGCTGAAGCTGCCAAATATCTGCACCTGAGAGAGCAGGGGAATGAAAGAGTTCAGAAAAAAACCTATACTGTACAAACATTTTTAGGAAAAAAAAGTCTGATGTGCCAGTTCAACGCCCAGCTCTGGTGTGCTCACGTCAGCAGTAGGCCACAGCTCCTTGATGACAGTCTCGATCCTGTCGACCACCTCCTTCCTCATAGCAGCCTCCTCCGGTCGGGGAGACATGAAGTTGTAGAAGTCCACCACCTCCTCYMGGYGYCMGGGGGGGGGGGGGGGGGGAGACAGGGAGAACACACACGCAGTTGCTCACCCAAAACTAAATCAGTCAAATAATTGGACGATTTACATTTTCTGTTTCATGATTTCATTCATTTAATTCACCTACATGTTAGGTCTTTTCAAAGAAAGCAAGACCAGCATGGAAGCTGAGAGAGATATGACCTACATTGATACAGGCTTTCAAGTAAGCTCAGCATCCCTCATAACATTCAACATCATTACATGGTCCTGTAAGAGCATGGGATTAGCAACTCCAAGGTTGAGGTTTCAATTCCCATACTGATCACAGACCTATACAAAAATTGTATGCACTGATGTTAACATTTTTCACACCAAAATGATTGAGTGCAGCCATACACTGAAATTTAGCACAATCAGATATTGCAATATGTACATTAGCCTACATTTTCATCCACGACACAATGATGGCCCATTGAAATTGGGAAATGTTCTACTTAAACACGAAAGCCTTCGGTCTGGGCACTGCATGCTCTTCCAATGCCACAAGGGTGCAACTAGAGGCCAATCATTGTATTACACAGTTAAATTCAAACGAAACCTATGGATCTTACAACTGTCCATGGAGACCAGAGAGAATCTTAAACAAAGTCACCTGGCAGTTTTTTTATGCTGACAATGTTTACATGTATAACGTAAGTCTAATCAACAATATTAGGTTATGTAATAAACTAGCAAGTTCAGCTATAGTTTATTAATAACTGAATAATGAGTCAGACGTTAATAATCCCTTGAGTGACTGTATAAAGAAGAGCAACGTTAGCTAACCATGACCGCTTTCATAATTTTGCGTTACATGCCGCGTTCACGGCATGTCAAAAACTCGGGACCTCAGAGTTAAAATTAACTTAAATTATTTGCGTATAGCTTCCTATTGCTTGATTCTGATACTACCCAAGTAGGAAACTCGGGTATCATCTTTCTACTGAGTAAACATGCCGGAAAATGTCCGATTTCCGACATGACATGAATGCGGCATTAACCCTACATTCCAGAAGTTACCCAACCCTTTAGATCTGTCAAATAGCTTGCTAGCTGTTAGCTAACCTTACCAAACCGTTATCTAGTTAGCTAGTTATAGCTGCTTAACAAGTAAAATGTGGCTAGTCAGTGRAGAGCGCAGTCAAATTAGCGATCTAGTTAGCTAAGTGGCTAGCTATTTAAGCTAACATTAACATTCCCATTACTAATCACCCGTGAAGCAAATCAATTTGAAAAAGATAAACGTCAACATGCAAACACCAAAACGACACGGATTGACTTTAGGCATGACATTTTTTATAATAATAAATACGTGTCTAGTTAGTAGGAAACCATGATAGGTACCGGTATCGCGGTTAGCGTTAGCAAGCTACCGTTAGCGTCAAACAATTCCAGAGGGGCAATGGCCCTATCAAAAATAACATCTCACCCATCAACACCGGGGCTGTATTTCCTCGTCTTCCAAGGCGTCCCAGTCCCCGAACTAACATAGTTTCCATAGTTAGAAAGAAGGTAATTCATCCCATAGGTGCTCGCCTTGTTGTCACTTTTCCTTCGGCCTGGATGGTGAGTGTGGTTATTTAGGGGTGCAGGCGGGTGAGTCGGGTGACGCTTCACACAATTCTGTTGGAAATTGTACTGAGGTTGATGCTGATGGTGCCTTTGATGGTGGTATTGGTTGACATTATTATGCATGCTTTCACTGAAGTTAAATAACAGATTGACACTGCCAGCGTTTTTATTCATATTTCCAGTTACATTGCCACCACTAATCCTTCCCAAAGAGCGGTTTGAAGATATACTGTCCGTTATAGATTCCACCGAAGACAAGGACGAGATAGATCCCGTCTTTTGGGGCATTTTACTGTCTCCCAAATCTGTCGTTACCCCGTAAGCGTTGGACGGGGTCAATGAGTTCTGTACGGTGCCGTTCGGTAACGTTACCCCGAAGGAGGAGAACGCAGTGCCGTGGTTAGAAGTAGTGCCTTTTGAAATACCGTGATGGCTGCTGCTGCTCAGACCAGCGGTGGTGTTGGTGCACATGCTATTGCCCTTTGCCGCAACATGTTTATAAACGTCCAATGCTGGAGAATTCAAATGCAGGTTGTGGTTCTGATTATTATGAAGATGCTGACCGGAGTTTGCTCGTATCTGAGATGTCTCCCAGACTTGCATCCACAATGCGTTTGCAGGTCCTTTCTGCTCGGGCTGAATCCAAGCCACCCTCGGATCCATTCAACTTCTTTTTTCTGAACCCACTTCAAGCAAGTCAATGAGACCGTTAAAATGTACGACTGTTCCGACAAAATAAATGAGCTAGTAAACCGGGTTACAAAGACATAGAGAAGTGCTAACGCCAAACCGAACGAGGACCATTGAGAAGAGTAGTCCAGGTTCTTTTCAAACCGCTAACTGAAAACGGTTAGCAGAAGTCTACTGTGAATCAATATGGCGTATTCTCTTCAAACCAAAGCGCCGTGCGCATTTCTGTAGGATTTTAAACTATCGCTTGAACACACCCCCATTCACCGCCCATTCCTCCCTCGCTCTCAGCTGCCACAATATTTAACTAATTACAAACCAACCAATGCTGTTCAAAGTAAATATTTGAATAATATTTTATCATGTTTATATAGCAACATATGTATTATGAATAAAACAATAACATAATATATTATCATAACAGGAGACAGATAAGCTAAAGTTAATTTGAAGAAAATAATCAGAAATAGTAATCAACATGATATTATAAATATTTTAATAGCCCTGGCAATGTGTTGGAGATCGAGAATTGAACCCACAATCCTGGCGTTACAAGCGCCATACCTTACCAACTGAGCTACACGGGACCAGCACACAGACTWGGTACTGGTACCCCAGTTATATAGCGAAGTTGTCGTAACTCGTTGTGTATTTATTATTACTTTTATTTTTATGTGGCATTACTTTTCTAATATTTCTGTTTTCTTTCTCTTTGAATTGTTGTGAAGAGAAATAAAAGTACGTTTTTAAAAGTAAGTAAGTATTTCACTGTTTGTCTACACCTGTTGTTTACGAAGCATTTGACAAATAAAACGTGATTTGATTTAAATAAGTGATTTTGACATAAAGAATATCATCGGCTGGTCAAGGGGATGTTCCAAATTAGACATGTTTCTTATTGTAATCACTATGTCTTTCTTTTTATAATTTGTCATTATCTATCATGAAAAATCTTGCATTTCCCTGCCCCCAAAAAACGACCAAAAAAAGCTTGGCTCACAAATAATGCTCTTTCCTCAATACATAAACCGTTTTATCAGTTGCAATTAAAAATCAGTGCTGCACCACTCACTTGTAGCCATCAAGCAAGGCATCAGCACGAATTCCACCTCAAATTAATAAAAGCCTTGGCTCCCGCAAAGTATGCACTTTTTCCCCTCCTTCCTTGCTCTCGCAATCGTTGGCCACAGACGATTCCGAGCRTCTTTATGATCACTGGTCGCGGTGGCTGGCTGTTCTCCCCATCTCTCAGCCTACCCAGGCTGTGCACTACATCCAGAGAACCTGCAACAACATTTCGCTCGTCCTCCGGGACTATTGCCCTGCAAATGTCCTTCACGTTTGCTTTGATGTTCTCGTCAGATCTTTCTGCGATTCCGTAAATTCTCGCCGGAGACCAACCAGTATGAAATTGTATTCACTCACAACTGTAAATCGTTCTGGATAAGAGTGTCTGCTTAATGTAATTGAGGTAAATATGTACAGGGCCTTCAGAGAGTAATCACACCCCTTTGGATGGTGTGTCACTCCAAAGATACAGGAAGGAAACCACTAAAGTGTATTTCACCATGAAGCCATGTGTGACTTTAGGCCTTCATTGTAAATAAGAATTTGTTCTTAATTTACTTGCCTAGCTAAATAAAGGTTAAAAAAACCTTGTTTAATGGCTGTGATAGGAGAAAACTGAGAGAAAAACATTGTAGTTACTCCACAATACTAACCTAAGTGACAGAGTGAAAAGAAGGAAGCCTCTACAGAACAAAAAATATTCCAAAACATGTGTCCTGTTTGCAATAAGGCACAAAAGTAAAACTGCAATGAAATTAACTTTATGTACTGAATACAAAGTGTTATGTTTGGGGCAAATCCAACACGTCACTGAGTACCACTCCTCATATTTTCAAGCATGGTGGTGGCTGCATCATGTTATGGGTATGCTTGCATTGGCAATAGAGCTAAGCACAGGCAAAATCTTAGAGGAAAACCTGGTTCAATCTACTTTCCAACAGGTACTGGGAGACAAATTCACCTTATTGATGTGTGTGGGCCATGATAGGTCCTTAATGATGTGGACAACAAGGAACTTGAAGCTCTCGATCCTCTCCACTACAGCCCCGTTGATGTGAATCGGGGCGTGCTCGGCCCTCCGTTTCCTATAGTCCATGATCAGCTCCTTTGTCTTGTTGAGGTAAAGGTTGTTGTTTTGACACCGTACTGCCAGGTCTCTGACCTCCTCCCTATAGACTGTCTCATAGCCATCGGTGATCAGGCCTACCACCATCGTGTCGTCAGCAAACTTAATGATGGTCTTGGAGTCGTGTGCAGCCAGGCAGTCTTGGGTGAACAGGGAGTACAAGGAGAGTACTGAGCATGCACCCCTGAGGGGCCCCCGTGTTAAGAGTCATAGTGGCAGATGTGTTGTTGCCTCCCCTCATCACCTGGGGGTGGCCCGTCAGGAAGTCCAGGATCCAGTTGCAGAGGGAGGTGTTCAGTCTTAAGGTCCTTAGCTTCGTGATGAGCTTGGAGGGCACTATGGTGTTGAATGCTGAGTTGTAGTCAATGAACAGCGTTCTCACATATACTACATGGGCAAAAGCATGTGGACACCCATTCCAATTAGTGGATTCCTCTATTTCAGCCACACTCATTGCTGACAGGTATATAAAATCAAGCACACAGCCATGCAATCTCCATAGACAAACATTGGCAGTAGAATGGCCTTACTGAAGAGCTCAGTAACTTTCAACGTGGCACTGTCATAGGATGCCACCTTTCCAACAAGTCAGTTCGTCAAATTTCTGCCCTACTAGAGTTGCCCCAGTCAACTGTAAGTGTGTTATTGTGAAGTGCAAACGTCTAGGAGCAACAACGGCTCAGCCGCAAAGTGATAGGTCACACAATCTCACAGAACGGGACCGCAGAGTGCTGAAGCACGTAGCGAGTAAAAATCATCAGTCCTCAGTTGCAACACTCACTACCGAGTTCCAAACTGCCTCTGGAAGCAACGTCAGCACAATAACTGTTCATCGGGAGCTTCATAAAATGGGTTTCCATGGCCGAGCAGTCGCACACAGGCCTAAGATCACGATGCGCAATACCAAGCGTCGGCTGGAGTGGTGTAAAACTAGCCACCATTGGACTCTAGCAGTGGAAACGCGTTCTCTGGAGTGATGAATCACGCTTCACCATTTGGCAGTCCGACAGACGAATCTGGTTTTGGCGGATGTCAGGATGCTACCTGCCCGAATGCATAGTACCAACTGTAAAGTTTGGTGGAGGAGGAATAATGGTCTGGGGCTGTTGTTCATGGTTCGGGCTAGGCCCCTTAGTTCCAGTGAAGGGAAATCTTAACGTTACAGCATACAATGACATTCTGGACGATTCTGTGCTTCCAACTTTGTGGCAACAGTTTGGGGAAGGCCCTTTCCTGTTTCAGCATGACAATATCCCCGTGCACAAAGTAAGGTCCATACAGAAATGGTTTGTCGAGATCGCTGTGGAAGACTGACCTGCACAAAGCCCTGACCTCAACCCCATCGAACACCTTTGGGATGAATTGGAACGCTGACTGTGAGCCAGGCCTAATTGACCAACATCAGTGCCCGACCTCACTAATGCAATTGTGGCTGAATGGAAGTAAGTCCCTGCAGCAGTGTTCCAACATCTAGTGGAAAGCCTTCCCAAAAGAGTTGAGGCTTTTATAGCCGCAAAGGTGGGACCAACTCCATATTAAATGCCCATGATTTTGGAATGAGATGTTCGACAAGCAGGTATACACATACTTTTGGTCATGTAGTGTATGTAGGTGGGAGAGGGCAGTGTGGAGTGCAATAGAGATTGTGTCATCTGTGGATCTGTTAGGGTGGAATGCGAATTGGAGTAGGTCCAGGATGTCTGGGACGAAGGCGTTGATGTGAGCCATGACCAGCCTATCAAATCAAGTCAAATTGTATTGGTCACATACACATATATTTACACATACATACAWATTTTATTGCTCACATCCACCGATAAATCCACAAAATTGAGAATTTCAATAAGCATTTTCTCTACGGCTGGGCATGCTTTCCACCTGGCTACCCCTACCCCGGTCAACAGCCCTGCACCCCCCACAGCAACTTGTCCAAGCCTCCCCATTTCTCCTTCACCCAAATCCAGATAGCTGATGTTATGAAAGAGCTGCAAAATCTGGACCCCTGCAAATCAGCCGGGCTAGACAATCTGGACCCTCTCTTTCTAAAATTATCACCCGAAATTGTTGCAACCCCTATTACTAGCCTGTTCAACCTCTCTTTCGTATCGTCTGAGATCCACAAGGATTGGAAAGCTGCCGCGGTCATCCCCCTCTTCAAAGGGGGAGACACCCTGGACCCAAACTGTTACAGACCTATATCCATCCTGCCCTGCCTATCTAAGGTCTTCGAAAGCCAAGTTAATAAACAGATCACTGACCATCTCGAATCCCACCGTACCTTCTCCGCTGTGCAATCCGGTTTCCGAGCCGGTCACAGGTGCACCTCAGCCACGATCAAGGTCCTAAACGATATCATAACCGCCATCGATAAGAGGCAATACTGTGCAGCTGTATTCATCGACCTGGCCAAGGCTTTCGACTCTGTCAATCACCACATTCTTATCGGCAGACTCAACATCCTTGGTMTCTCAAATGACTGCCTCGCCTGGTTCACCAACAAAACTAAATGCATGCTCTTCAACCGATCGCTGGCCACACCTGCCCGCCCGTCCAGCATCACTACTCTGAACGGTTCTGACTTAGAATATGTGGACAACTACAAATACCTAGGTGTCTGGTTAGACTGTAAACTCTCKTTCCAGACTCACATTAAGCATCTCCAATCCAAAATTAAATCTAGAATCGGCTTCCTATTTCGCAGCAAAGCATCCTTCACTCATGCTGCCAAACATACCCTCGTAAAACTGACTATCCTACCGATCCTTGACTTCGGCGATGTCATTTACAAAATAGCCTCCAACACTCTACTCAGCAAATTGGATGCAGTCTATCACAATACCATCCATTTTGTCACCAAAGCCCCATATACTACGCACCACTGCGACCTGTATGCTCTCGTTGGCTGGCCCTCGCTTCATATTCATCGCCAAACCCACTGGCTCCAGGTCATCTATAAGTCCTTGCTAGGTAAAGCCCCGCTTATCTCAGCTCACTGGTCACCATAGCAGCACCCACCTGTAGCACGCACTCCAGCAGGTATATTTCACTGGTCACCCCCAAAACCAATTCCTGCTTTGGCCGCCTTTCCTTCCAGTTCTCTGCTGCCAATGACTGGAACGAAATGCAAAATTCACTGAAGCTGGAGACTCATATCTCCCTCACTAACTTTAAGCACCAGCTGTCAGAGCAGCTCACAGATCACTGCACCTGTACATAGCCCATCTGTAAATAGCCCATCCAACTACCTCATCCCCATACTGTTATTTATTTATTTTTCTCCTTTGCACCCCAGTATCTCTACTTGCACATTCATCTTCTGCACATCTATCACTCCAGTGTTTAATTGCTATATTGTAATTATTTCACCACTATGGCCTATTTATTGCCTTACCTCCCTTATCCTACCTCATGTTCACACACTGCATATAGACTTTTCTATTGTGCTATTGACTGTACGTTTGTTTATTCGATGTGTAACTCTGTGTTGTTGTTTGTGTCGCACTGCTTTGCTTTATCTTGGCCAGGTCGCAGTTGTAAATGAGAACTTGTTCTCAACTAGCCTACCTGGTTAAATAAAAGTGAAATAAAAAATATATATTTTATTGCGGGTGTAGCGAAATGCTTGTGTTCCTTGCTCCAACAGTGCAGTAATATCTAACAATTCACAACAATACACACAAAAAGAATGGAGTTAAGAAATATATAAATATTAGGATGAGCAATGTCGGAGTGACATTGACTAAAATACAGTAGAATAGAATACCGTATACACATATGYAATGAGTAAAGCAGTATGTAAACATTATTAAAGTGACTAGTGTTCCATTATTAAAGTGACCAGTGATTCCATGCCTATGTATATAGAACAGCAGCCTCTAAGTTGCAGGGTTGAGTAACCGGGTGGTAGCCGGCTATTGATGGCTATTTAACAGTCTGATGGCCTTGATATAGAAGCTGTTTTTCAGTCTCTCGATCCCAGCTTTGATGCACCTGTACTGACCTCACCTTCTGGATGGTAACGGGGTGAACAGGCCGTGGCCCAGGTGGTTGATGTCCTTGATGATCTTTTTGACTTTCCTGTGACATAGGGTGATGTAGGTTTCCTGGAGGGCAGGCAGTGTGCCCCCGGTGATGCGTTTGGCAGACCGCACCACCCTCTGGAGAGCCATGCGGTTGCGGGCAGTGCAGTTGCCGTACCAGGCGGTGATACAGCCCGACAGGATGTTCTCAATTGTGCATCAGTAAAAGTTTGTGAGGGTCTTAGGGGCCAAGACAAATTTCTTCAGCCTCCTGAGGTTGAAGTGAAGATACTTGCCAGCTTTTCAGCGTATGCTTAGAGTACGTGTCCTGGAAATCCATCTGTCCATGCGGCCTTGTGAATGTTAACCTGTTTAAAGGTCTTACTCACATCAGCTAAAGAGAGTGTGATCACATAGATGTCCGGAACCGCTGGTGCTCTCATGCATGGTTCAGAGTTGCTTGCCTTGAAGTGAGTATAGAAGGCATTTAGCTTGTCTGGTAGGTTTGTGTCACTTGGCAGCTTGCGTGTTGGTTTCTCTTTGTAATCCGTAATAGTTTGCGAGCACTGTCACATCCGACAAGCTTCGGAGCCAGCGTAGGTCCTTTGAGAGGTACATTTATAAAAATGTATTACCTCAAACTGGCAGATTGTTTAATGTAATTGATGTAAATGTGTAATTTAGCATATGTGTAATTTAAGCTCTTTGCGTAGGGCTGTTGAAGGTTGGATCGTAGTAGTGCTTCGTAATATGAATGATATCAACGTCTTCCTACACTTGGGGTAGTCTTCAAATTTCTGAAGGTACCACCTAGAGAGAAAGACAGGATGACATTAATTCACTGTGTTAACGGGACAGTTAACGGGACAGTTCACCCCAAACCGTGTGTGTGTATGCTCAGTGTCTTCATGCATGTGTGCCTGCCTGCGGAATGTGTGTGTGTTTCCCAAGGGCGCAACTTTTCACAATTCTGAAATTGCATGTTTGTCATCCCCCCTCCCCCAGTTTTATCATTGGAATGTGATACACAATGAAGAAACCGTGCGGACCATGCGGACGCCMCAGAGCTTTCGGTTAGGCTGTTTGGAGTGTTTATCCCACTGAAACAAAATATGTAATTATGCCCCCCCAACACACTTCTAAAACCAAAGTGGCGCCCCTGGTGTTTCCTACCTGAAGTGAGCGAAGGCTCTGCTGGCAAGAACAATGAGAGTAAAGGTGGGGAAGAATGCGCTGTGGACAGAATGAGCCGCCAGAGCAAACCTCACCCACTCTTATCTCGCCAAAGAACTTTGAGTATATGCCCGGAGCAAACAGCCCACCTACAGGAGAGAACATAAGACAGGGTAGAACTCGTTGCATTGTGATTACAGCAACAGTCATGTACAAATGTGACTAACCCAGTGGCGGTCAGTGCCGTTTATGATGAGGGAGGCCAATTTTCTTTTCATGAGCATGGCCTTATTTCTATTACAGCATGATGGATGACTGTCACTCATATTCCATTCACCCAGTTCAATGTAACGTCGAGAGGTTGAGGCTACTACAAGATACAAAAATGTCCCCTACAACCTAGCCTATGAATGAAAGTTTACAATGTAGGTGCACACAGATCAAGATACATTTTTGAGATGACAGACAGTGACACATGGACAGACAGTGACACATTCAATGCCACCATGCACACTCTTGCCTGCATCTAGCTTATCTAAGGTGTAATCATTACTCCAACAGTTGCAAACAAATTTTAAGAAATTCACTGAGGATGGTCCTTCCGTTCCTCCTCTGAGGAGCCTCCACTGGACTAACCAGGTTTATCATGATATCTGTTTATCCTTGCTGTTACCACTATTATGTAAAAAAGTCCATTCATGCCTGTTCCTGCAGTCACAAAACATTCTCACAGGTTCTCTATTAGCATACTTAATTGTCTGCTGATGGGCCATCAACAGGCTTTCCATTGGATTCAAACTGGTTGGGTAGGTTAGGTCTTGCAGAACATTCACACCTGGCCCAGTGGGCAATCAGGAAGAAGTTGTCTTTACTTCACAAAACTGTGGAAGAGAAGTCCACACAGTTGCAATGTTATTCATTCAAACCGATATATCATTTCGGGAAAAAATGCAACTCAGATCAATATAGGTTTTCCATATCAGTGCCCATCACAAAAAATATATAAATATACAGTATTAGTGTCACTCCACAATATAACAGCAATTGGCAATACAAATTACACTGAACAAAAATATAAAATAATGCAACATGTAAAGTGTTGGTCCCATGTTTGGATTAATTTGTGAAGAGCATTCTTCTCCAGCATGCTAGTGGCCATCGAATATGAGCATTTGCCCACTGAAGTCGGTTACGACGCCGTTAGGTCAAGACCCTGATGAACCTTAGATGGTTTTTAACAGTTTGTGCAGAAATTTGTCAGTTGTGTAAACTCACAGTTTCATCAGCTGTCCAGGTGGCTGGTCTCAGACGATCCCGCAGGTGAAGAAACCGGATGTGGAGGCCATGGTCTGTAGTTGTTAGACCGGTTGGACATCCTGCCAAATTCTCGAAAATGACGTTGGAGGCAGTTTAAGGTAGAGAAATTAACATTAAATTCTCTGGTAACATCTCTGGTGGACATTCCTGCAGTCAGCATGCCAATTGCATGCTCCCTCAACTTGAGACCTCTGTGGCATTGTGTTGTGTGATAAAACTGCACATTTTAGAGTGGCCTTTTATTGTCCCCAGCACAAGGTGCACCGATGTAATGGTCATGCTGATTCTTGATATGCCACCCCTGTAAAGTGTATGGATTATCTTGAGCACAACATTTGAGAAAAATAAGCTTTTTGTGCCTATGGAAAATTTTTCTGGGATCTTTTATTTCAGCTCATGAAACATGGGACCAGCACTTTACATGTTGCGTTTATATTTTTGTTCTGTGTATATACTCGTTGGAGTGGGATTGTTGTTCTCACAAAAATATATATATATATAGTGAGTGAATATACTTCAAACAAGGTTCAGAATGTCCACTCAGTGGGCCTACACATTGCACACCCCTTAAATAAGAACTGACAAATTTAAAATAAAATAAAATTCATGTCAAAACGTGTGAGATGAAAATTGACAAACTAAACGGTGTGCAATGTGTAGGCCCGCTGAGTGGACATTCTGAACCGTGTTTTAAGTCAGTAGGTCACATGACCAAGGAGCTATTCAAATTTGAAAGTTTGAACATTTAATGTAAAAACATGTGAGATGAAAATGGACAAACTAAAGGGTGTGCAATATAGAAGGGTAGTCAGTGGACATTCTGATCCTTGCTTGAGGTCAGTAGGTCACATGACCAAGGAGCTACTGAAATTAGAAACATTGAAAAACATTGAAAATTCATGGGGAAATGGTGTGAGATGATAATGTACAAACTAAAGGGTGTGCACTGTGTAGGGCCACTGATTGTACATTCTGAACCTTGTTTGAAGTCAGTAGGTCACATGAGCAAAGAGATATTGAAATTCAAAAATGTAAATAAATAATTAAGTAGTGCGAGTAAATCGTCAAAAAGAAAAGTGTGCGCAATGTGTGTCTATACCATCAGGTTAGCTAGAACCAGTTTTGAAAGTTTTAGGAGTAATGGTTAAAGAGCTATTGAAATTTGAAAAATTTGATTTGTCACTATGTTGACGGTTCCTAACTGCTGTTGGTGGACGTAAGGAAAACTACAGGCGAATATCCGTAAAATATCCAACCTGAAAACGGTCTTTACCTCAGTATAAACTGCGTGCTTTTCCGACTAGTCGTAGTGGGAGGACCACACAACATGTCATCGTGTGACTCCAAGTTTACTTCGATATGATGGTTATTATACAAATATTTGCGCATAAAAGCATTTCTCACATAATTTTCATATAAAAAGATCGCACCTTGTCTAGTGTCTTTTGTTTTATCGAGATTTGGACAGTTTACCGAAAAAAAATCTGTTTCCATCAGGCCCGTCATTACATTTATCCGACATGTACTTTAACCTGGTTATTATTATACATTTTTGGGGACCAAATCAGATGTGATGTGCTATATTTATTGAATATTACATGAACCCTATAATTAAAAAAAAATTTTTTTTTGACAATTTGGGTGCAATCAATTAGTTTAATTTCTCAGCAAATTGTAGGAATGCTAATCTTATCATCGATGTTGGACGATAAGATGGCAAGATTTGGATCAGGCATTTACATTGTTTTTATCTGATAAAACTTGACAGTTGATTATTTTCATCAAAACCATTACTGACTCATTGTGGCTGGATAGTTGGAGAACGAGATCATCCCTAATATCTTAAACCTCAGTTGAGTAAAACATTTCAATAAAGCCATTATTACAAAAGAAAGAAAAATCTTTTACTTTAGGAGTGTTTGTATCTACCCGTTTCAATTTCTTCAGGTCTCTCTCAGGTCAGTTTCTGGTGAAAACGTAGCATTGTAATTCAGATKCTTTCTCACAGTCTCTCTGGTTTCAAACCACTTCTAAGTCACTGAAGGTTAACCTCAATTTTGAGTGTTGATGTCATGGACGGATAAATATGGCAGCATAAAAAAAAAACATTCATAAACCATAGATGGCTGCTGTGCTCCCTCCCTGCTTGAACACAGACTGTACAGCCACTGCCTCTACCTCGCCTCTTCTAAAATGAGAATGTTTCTGGATTCCAGGAGTGCCTGCAGTTTCTGCAGGGCAGCAGGTAGCCTAGTGGTTAAGAGCGTTGGTCCATTAACCGCAAAGCCACTGGTTTGAATCCCTGAGCCGACGAGGTGAAAAATCTGTCAATGTGCCCTTGAGCAAGGCACTTAACCCTAATTACTCCTGTAAGTTGCTTTGGATAAGAATGTCTGCTAAATGACTAAGATGTAAACATATTTCATTAGGTGTGGCGTGTCCACAGGTACCAGAAAATCTGAAATGCAAATATATCTGACTTTGAATATTATACAGTACTGTGCAGCCCTCTTCATCGACCTGGCCAAGGCTTTCGACTCTGTCAATCACCGTATTCTTATCGGCAGACTCATATAGCCTTGGTTTCTCAAATAACTGCCTCGCCTGGTTCACCAACTACTTCGCAGACAGAGTTCAGTGTGTCAAATCAGAGGGCCTGTTGTCCGGACCTCTGGCAGTCTCCATGGAGGTACCACAAGGTTCAATTATCGGGCCGACTCTTTTCTCTGTATATATCAATGATGTCGCTCTTGCTGCTGGTGATTCTCTGATCCACCTCTACGCAGACGACACCATTCTGTATACATCTGGCCCTTCCTTGGACACTGTGTTAACTAACCTCCAAACGAGCTTCAATGCCATACAACACTCCTTCCGTGGCCTCCAACTGCTCTTAAACGCTAGTAAAACCAAATGCATGCTTTTCCACCGTTCGCTGCCCACACCCGCCCGCCCAACTAGCATCACTACCCTGGAAGGCTCTGACCTAGAATATGTGGACATCTATAAGTACCTAGGTGTCTGGCTAGACTGTAAACTCTCCTTCCAGACTCATATTAAACATCTCCAATCCAAAATCAAATCTAGAGTCGGCTTTCTATTTCGCAACAAAGCCTCTTTCACTCACGCCGTCAAACTTACCCTAGTAAAACTGACTAGCCTACTGATCCTCGACTTCGGCGATGTCATCTACAAAATAGCTTCCAATACTCTACTCAGCAAACTGGATGCAGTCTATCACAGTGCCATCCGTTTTGTTACCAAAGCACCTTATACCACCCACCACTGCGACCTGTATGCTCTAGTCGGCTGGCCGTCTCTACATATTTGTCGCCAGACCCACTGGCTCCAGGTCATCTATAAGTCTATGCTAGGTAAAGCTCCGCCTTATCTCAGCTCACTGGTCACCAAAAATGTTGTCGGAGGAAGGCCAGGGTCCGGCGGGAGCAGGGCTGGCAGGTTAGATTGGAGGAATGAGCCCATTCCAGGACCGGGGKTGGGCAAAATCCGGGACAAACAACCAGTTAGCCGGGCCCCCCCGGGCTGGGAACGCTGTGCCTTGCGGACCAGGCCCTCAATACCCCAAACAAGTGTTGCTGCTAGACAGGAAGTAGGGAGGATGGTCTCTGGGTCAGACGGATTTGCAGCAGAGCTATGCAAGCGAGAGAGGGCGTCAGGCTTCACATTCTTGGACCCAGTGCGGTAGGAGATGGTGAAATTTAAACGATTGAACAACAGAGCCCAACGAGCCTGCCTTGAGTTGAGACGCATGGCGGTGCGGAGATATTCCAGATTCTTATGGTCGGTCTACACGAGGAATGGATGTTGCGCCCTTTCTAGCCAGTGTCTCCATTCCTCCAGCGCCATCTTGACCTGGTTACCAACATCATAGTTCCTCTCTGCGGGATTAAGACTATGGGAAAATAAAGTGATGGGATGCATCTTTTGATCCTGGGCAGAATGCTGGGACAGGACTGCCCCCACTACAACGTCCGAGGCGTCGACCTCCACCACGAACTGATGGGACGGGCCCGGATGGATTAGGATGGGGGCTGTAGTGAACCGATGCTTGATCCGAAAACGCCCAGTCAGCAGCTGGGGACCATGTGAAAGGATCCTTCGGTGAGGTGAATGCAGAGAGGGGGGAAGCCAGGGTGCTGCAATACTTCCCAGAAAGGAGATAGTGGATTATTGGAACTCACATTTCTCCGCTTTAAATAACAGGTGGTTCTCCAGGAGGCGCTGGAGAACATCCTCCTAAACTGAACGGGAAACAAACCGGTTCAACAAACACGAACCGGTTCAACATGTCACGGAGCACATCATTGACCAGAGCCTGGAACACTGTGGAACGTTGGTCAGTCCGAATGGCATATCCAGATACTCGTAGCGCCCGCTAGCTGTGTTAAAGGCTGTCTTCCATTCATCTCTTTCCCGTATCCGAACCAGATGGTAGGCATTCCGGAGGTCCAACTTCGAGAATACAATTGCCCCCTGGAGAGGCTCGAAAGCCGAGGAGAGGAGTGGTAGTGGGTAACGGTTCTTTACATCCGTGATGTCTTTAAGACCCCGGTAGTCGATACACGGGCGCAAGGTTTTGTCCTTCTCCCCTAAGAAGAAACCTGCGCTGGCAGGGGAAGGAGGATGAATGAACCCTGCCCCAAGAGAGTCCTCAATGTACCCTTCCATGGTATTGGTCTCATTACCAGACAGGCAATAAGCCGCCCCCGTGGCGGTGTAGTGCCAGGGAGGAGGTCCATGGCGCAGTCATAGGGTCAATACAGAGGAAGAGATGTGGCTCGGGCCTTGTTGAAAAACCTCCCGGAGGTCCTGATACTCCGCGGGAATGGCGGAGAGATCCGAGGCTTAACCCAAGCCCGCTGGAGAACGTCAAGGGGTGGGTTGTGCCGCCTTCAGCCAATGCGCGTGGCAGAACGTGCTCCAACCCAGGATAGAACCCGTAGCCCAGTTGATCAGGGGGTTGTGCGTCTGGACAATCACAAAACCACAGGTGCATGAGGAGATTCAATGAGCAGGAACCGCATGGACTCACTGTGATTCCCTGACACTCACAGGTTAATAGGAATCGTACTYTGAGTGACCCTGCTAATAGAGCGTCCATCCAATGCTCTGGCATCCATGAGAACGGAGATGAGTTGTGTGAAGATACACAGCTCCAACACCAGGATAGTGTCCATAAAGCGCTCGTCGGTCCCAGAGTCCACGAGCAACCGGAGAGATTTAGACAGGTCACCCCTCAACAGGATAGCATGGAGAGGAGTACGAGTAATGGGAGCTGGGAGACTCCCTGTATGGCCCACCAGCGTACTTGTACCTACTGATGAACCTGGGCTTTTTACTGGACAGGTGGATATGTAATGTCCCGAAGTTCCACAATACAGACAGCTTTTAGAGGTCAGTCTGCGGAAACGTTCTTCAGGGGACAATCTAGCCCTGCCCAGTTGCATGGGCGCTGGAGGAGGAGAGTCAACAGTCCTCGATGATTTCTGAAGGAACTCGTGTGACATCGGATTCTCACGGGAATGCAGGCGTGTGGGATTTCTGGGGTTCTTCGGAGGTGAGGGGAAAACCGTGGACGGGTGTGTGTGCCCAGGAACAGACCTCTCCCTACTGTGTTCCCGCCCATCGATCCTTATGGTCAAGGCTATGAGAGAGTCAAGGTACTAGGGCAGCTCCCGGGCTGCGAGCTCGTCTTTAATTCCCTCCGATAATCCATGAAGGAACGTGCTGAACAAGGATTCCGGGTTCCAGGAACTCTCGGCGGCTAAAGTGCGAAAGTCTATCACATAGTCTGTCACACTACGGGAGTCTTGACACAGTTGAAGTAGSTTCCGAGCCACCTCTATCCCAGACAACGGAGAGTCAAACACCTTCCTTACTTCCGCCAAGAAATCCTCCAGCCTAAGGCAAATGGTGGATTGTTTCTCCCACACCGCCGTAGCCCAGGTGAGTGCCCTCCCGGAKAACAGCATTATAAGATACACCATCTTAGAACGGTCCGACAGAAATGAAGAGGGCTGCAGATCAAAAATGAGGGAGCACTGGGAGAGAAAAGCCCGGCAGGTTCCAGGATCCCCAGCGTAGCGCTCCGGAGGAAGTAAGCAGGGTTAACGGGAAGTCGGTGTAGGGTGGGGAGAAACACTGCTGGTAGCGGGGTTACTGAGAGTCTGGGAGATTACAGTTGTGGCTTGCTGCCTGTTAGAAAATCTGTGGAATAGCTCTAGTAATGCATTGAAAGCATGGTCATGGTGTTCCGCCAAGGTCTGGAGTCTTTCCATAAGCCTTTCAAGGAACTCCTGGTGGCTCCTTGGGAAGAGACAGCGTCGCAGAGCTGGTGGCCAGTCATGGCCAGTTTGTACTATCATGACTCGGGATATGACCCAGATGAAGACAGAGGGGGCGGATAGTTCAATACTCTGAATATTTATTATACAACGGGGCAGGCAAAGGGCAGGTCGAGGACAGGCAGTGGTTCGTAATCCAAGGCAGGGTCAAACAGGGACAGAACGGAAGGCAGGCTCAGGATCAGCACAGACAGGTCAGATCCGGGAAGACTCGAAAAACAAACTTGAGAGCATACGCAACGTGAAACACGCTGGTAAGACCTGACAAGACAAACTGGCAACAGACAAACAGAAAAACGCAGGTATTAATACACAGGGGATAATGGGTAAAAATAGGAAACACCTGGTGGGGGGTGGAGACAAGCACAAGACAGGTGAAACAAATCAGGGTGTGACAACAACAAAATGTGGTATCAGTCAATTGGTATGCACTATCTGTAACTGTAAAGCAAGGGTGTCAAACTCATTCCATGGAGGGCGTAGATTCTGCTGGATTTTTGTTTTCAATTTCAATTAAGACTTAGACAACCAGGTGAGGGGAGTTTCTTACTAATGAGTGACCTTAATTCATTCATTATTGTCAAGGGAAGAGCGAAAACCTGCAGACACTCGGCCCTTTGTGGAATGAATTTAACACGTGCTGAAAAGGAACAAGCAGTGATTCTCCACTACATGTAGACGTAGATTCAGGATCACTACGTTACTAGGAAACTTCCAGGCAGTGGTTTTGATTGGCCAGAGCGAACCTGCAGGCAGCAGGAATCTTATCTTTTGGTACAGTATCTTGTAGCCCCTCTCTCCAGGTTTCCGTAGGTTCCTTAGGATGTGGTCAGAGTGAACGTTCACCAACCAACCCACCAACCCCAGCACAGAGCCTGAAAATCAACCAGTGGGGAAGCTGATTTATAATGACAGTGTGTGTAAGACGACCAATGAGGTGAACATTTGGAGATGTGACGTGTTTATGGATAGTGTGACGTGGAATAACTCTAGAACGATCAGGGACAATACATTAAGAAATTCACGGAACATATTGACAGACAACTGTGTAATTTGTGGTTTATGATTTTTTTCTTGAGCGGATGGTCAGATAATAATTTGTAGACTGCAAATTCACCGTAAGAAGCCCAAACAGATATATTATTTGACTAAAACATAATTTCAAACCTTGTTTACATTTGTATACGATCACATACACTAGATGCACAAACATTAGGAACAACTTCCTAATATTGAGCTGCACCCCCTTTTGCCCTCAGATCAGCCTCAATTCGTCGGGGCATGGACTCCACAAGGTGCCGAAAACATTCCACAGGGATGCTGACCCATGTTGACACCAATGCTTCCCACAGTTGTGTCCTTTGGGTGGTGGACCATTCTTGATATACACACAGGAAACTGTTGAGCGTGAAAAACCCAGCAGCGTTGCAGTTCTTGACACTCAAAACGGTGCACCTCGTACCTACTACCATAGCCGTTCAAAGGCACTTAAATCTTGTCTTGCCCATTCACCCTTTGAATGGCACAAGTGTCTCGAGGCTTAAAAATCCTTCTTTAACCTGTCTCCTCCCCTTCATCTACACTGATTGAAGTGGATTTAACAAATAAGTACAGTTACATGCACACAATAATGTGATTATTTTTTATTTTTACTTTCCCCCCTCTGATAACCAGGTGGTGAATCGCATCTCTGCATGTCTGGCAGACATATCAGTGTGGATGACGGATCACCACCTCAAGCTGAACCTCGGCAAGACGGAGCTGCTCTTCCTCCCGGGGAAGGGAGGACTGCCCGTTCCATGATCTCGCCATCACGGTTGACAACTCCATTGTGTCCTACTCCCAGAGTGCTAAGAACCTTGGCGTGATCCTGG
>NC_036869.1:7652326-7681748 GCF_002910315.2 Salvelinus sp. IW2-2015
GTCTCCCTCCTCCTTCACTGTTGTTTAGCTGTGCATGTGTGTCTTCTCTCTCCTCCTTGCCTGTGTTAGCTTGTGCCATGTGTTTCTCACCTCCTCCCTTCACTGTGTTAGCTGTGCCAATGTGTGTCTCCCTCCGTCCTTCACTGCTGTTAGCTGTGCCATGTGTTCTCTCTCATCCTCCTTCACTGCTGTTTAGCTGTGCCATGTGTGTTCTCTCCTCCTTCACTGCTGTTAGCTGTGCCATGTGTGTCTCTCTCTCCTCCTTCACTGCTGTTAGCTGTGCCATGTGTTTCTCACCTCCTTCACTGTCTGTTAGCTGTCCATGTGTGTTCTCCTCTCCTCACGTTCACTGTCTGTTAGCTGTGCGCATGTGTGTCTCCCTCTCCTCTTCACTGCTGTTTGCTGTGCCATGTGTGTTTCTCAATCTCCTCCTTCACTGCTTGTTAGCTGTGCATGTTGTCTCCTCCTCCCTTCACTGCTGTTACTGTGGCCATGTGTGTCTCTTCTCTCCTCCTTCACTGCCTGTTAGCTGGTGCCATGTGTGTCTCTCTCTCCTCCTCACTGCTTGCTGTGCCATGTGTTCTCACTTCGTTCACTGCTGTTAGCTGTGCATTGTGTCTCTCCCTCTCCATCACTAGCTGTTAGCTGTGCCATGTGTTCCTCTCTCGTCCCCTGTCACTGCTGTTAGCTGTAGCCCATTGTGTTCCTCTCTCTTCCTCTTTCAAGTTGTTCTCACCTCAGTGCCGGAGTGCAGCCAGCTCTGTCAGACAACTGTCCATCTCTCCTTCAAGCACCTCCAGGTCTTGTTGGGAGAGTGTTGTTGTGCTGGTCTGTTTCATGGTCTGTTCTGTCTGGACTGTGTGGACTAGCCCTCTGAGCTCCATAATGTCTCTCTCCAGCTTTGTGAATTTATCCCTCTCATATGTGGAGAGCAGTCAGTTGTGGGACTGGGTGTATTCCGTGCTGGGGAGGGGTGACTATCCTCGTCTGCAGGACAGTTTGAAGAGGTGTGATCAGACTCACTCAGGATGGGGAGTCATCACAGAGAGAGAGCGTTTCCTGCTGTGCTCTCTTTTTGATCCCGTTAAAGTCCTACTGGAACTGCATGGGATGCCTGCAGCATCTGTCCTAGTGGCTGAGGATGCCCTGCAGCATTACTGTCCCTAGTGGCATGAGGATGCCCTGCAGCATTACTGTCCTAGTGGCATGAGGATGCCCTGCAGCATTACTGTCCTAGTGCATGAGGATGCCCTGCAGCATTACTGTCCTAGTGGAATGAGGATGCCCTGCAGCATTTACTGTCCTAGTGGCATGAGGATGCCCTGCAGCTCTTACTGTCCTAGTGGCATGAGGATGCTCCTGCAGGATTACTTCGCTATGCATTGAGATGCCTGCAGCATTACCTGTCCCTAGTGGCATGAGGATGCCTGCAGCATTACTGTCCTAGTGCATGAGATGCTCTGCAGCATTACTGTTCCTAGTGATGAATGGTCGCAACGCAGATAGACCTGCAGCATTACTGTCCTTAGTGGCATTGAGGATGCCTGCAGCATTCTGTCTAGTGGCAATGAGGGACGCCCTGCAGCATTACTGTCCTAGTGGGCATGCAGGATGCCCTGCAGCATTACGTCCTACGTGGCCATGAGGATGCCCTGCAGCATTAACTGTCCCAGATGTTGACAGAGTTGTTTCCATTTCTTCAAATGTCTAGTTTCTGAGTTTCCACCCTGGGCCAATAACCCTCTCTTTTGTATTCATAGGGTAGTGACTCTTAAAGGCCACGTGTGCCAGGGGATGGTCTGTGTAAGTAGTCAGCAAATATGTCCTCTGATTGTCTTGAGGAGCTATTTATTGTACTCAAGAGTTTTCACACATCTCACTTCACACTTCATGCTAATTGAACGTTGCAGGCAAGTCTGTTTTCTGTCCTAAGAGTTGGTAGCTTTAGTAGCCCTACACATGGCACAGCTAACAACAGTGAAGGAGGTGAGAAACACATGGCACAGCTAACAACAGTGAAGGAGGAGAGAGAGACACACATGGCACAGCTAACAACAGTGAAGGAGGAGGTGAGAAACACATGTCACAGCTAACAGCAGTGAAGAAGGAGGTGAGAAAGCTGAGGTGTGACAGAGAGCAGGACACTCCTCCAGAGGAGCCAGCAAAACTGCCCACAACCTCAACACAACAATGGGACAGACAACACAGGACCCACCAACCCAACAGACCCTACCGACTCCTAACAGCCCCCCTGTCAGCTCCCCCTATAGCCCTCCTGACAACCCCCACACATCTACTGAGGACACACAAAAGCAAGAAATGGTGTTCCCCATTGACTCAAATGACAAATACATTCAAGAGAACTAACTTTTGTCCAAACACTAGGCATGCCCTGGAGCTGTTGTCAGAGGACAGACTAGGGTCCCCCAGCCACATTATAATTTACACGGGCACAAACTACCTGAGGGCCCAGCAGGAAAGGATGGCCACAGCACAAGGTAGTGATTGAAAAAGCTTCTTCCACTTTCCCCAACACACAAGTGGTTATCTCCACCCTGCTACCACGAAAAGACATTCACCTTGTCACCATACAGCYGGTGAATGCAAGCATTTCCCGGGAATGTGCCTCAAAACCTAATGTCTACCTGGCCCACCACTCCAACCTGGACTTGAACAGCCTTTACGACCAGGTCTACTTCTACAAGGCAGCAATCCCAACTTTTGCCAGGACCCTGAAGGACATCACCCTCAACCACAGCCCCAGCACCTCACACAGGAGCAACAGAGCAACGGACACCCTGRCTAGACCAGCGAGACACCCTCCCAGACCTGCAAGACCCCCTTCCGAAGGACCTGCACCYAGAGAACCCACGCCAAGAGGACCTACACTCAGACCACAGCTTCACTAGCCACACCCCAACCAGCTGGGACCACCCCAAACAAACCCTGACCACCCCCCAGATCAGACCTACGTCCCCATGTGCCCCGCCCCTGCAGCAAGGACCTCAACATGACAGCCACACATATGCCCAGGCCGTGAGCAGAGCAACAGGCCCAACCCCCAACCCCCTAATACACCCACCCAATCCCCATCCTGCAACCTAATAGGTATGTATCAGATGCTCAACATGCTCTGCTCACATCTACTGTAATGGTCGTGGCCTAAACCACACAAAAACAACACTAGACACTATGGAACACAAAAGCTTTTTCTATCTCATCCAGGAATATACAGGGTCTGAGGTCATCTGCCTTTGGCCTAAAGACCAGGAGCCCAGACTTCATCAAAGAAACTGGAAATACAGACATTCTCCTCCTACAAGAAACATGGTATAGAGGAGACAGACTCACTGGTTGCCCTCTAAATTACTTTAACTATTTTTTTATTTAAATGTTTTATTTATTTCACCTTTATTTAACCAGGTAGGCCAGTTGAGAACAAGTTCTCATTTACAACTGGGACCTGGCCAAAATAAAGCAAAGCAGTGCGACAAAACAACAACATGTAAACATGTGTTTCCCATGCCAATAAAGCCCCTTGAATTGAATTTAATTAAAGGAGCCCGAATCCAAATAACCAATCGATATCAAATTGAGCAATGTTATTCAACTAAAAACCCAATAGTGCATACTGTATATAACTCATTCTGCGGATTAGATTATTCTGAGCCATGGGCACCGGACCCTGGCCTGTGACGTGCTGTGCAAAAACGGTGAGGGAGGAGCGCTCTTCTCGGATTGAACAGTATTCTGTGCTGCTAGGTCATGTTGCCCACAAGGAAGCATCGTGTACCATGCAGAAACATAAAACATGTATTTTCCATATGGTTTAATTTTCATAGTAGTTTTCATTGTGAAGGCAGATGACGCGTTTTTATCAAAACAATCACCTACTCATTACTCCTCATGCTTAATTATGTCACTTTTGTTTGTTTTGAGACGATTTCGCCGTGGGCTTTGAACCGGGCACCTGGTTTACGCACCGGAGGCAGCCCGTTCCAAAACGAATGCAATCAACTTTCACCCTTTCAAATACGCCTACATGGGCGCCCGGGCGATATTAATCGAATCCCCACATTCTATAGACCCTTCTTTGGGGTGTGTTCAAGAGAAACCACTATATTGTGGTGAAAATGTGAAATTTCAGTACTTTTAGATTAATTCAATTACACATGTTGGCAAAAGCTGGAGTTTTTGTTCTAAATTCGTATCTCTTGTTCAGACATGATCGTTTCCTATACTGGCAAAGAAAAGGCCACTATCGGACATTCTTTGGAGAAAGGGGTGTCAGTGCAAACAAAAAACACAAATTGTTGGGGGCATGGACATCAAGCACTTTTCACATATAATATGTCACTGTCTGTCTGTCTCCAGTTGGCTAAAATGTTGCACTGACATTTTTTTTTCTCTCTCTGGCGAATACATGGTCACCCATAAACTGCTGGCTGACAAACTGGGGTCCTGTCTCAAATGGGTCCGCGAGCAGTGTGGTGTCCGCTAAATAACACAGTCACAAAAATGTTTTCGTGAAAACAGAAATGTGATTTTTGTTCTTAATTTACGGTTAGGTATAAGGTTAATATTGTGGTTAAGGTTAGGTTTAAAATCAGATTTTAAGATGATAAATTGTATAAATAGGCGGGGTTAACTAGTGACGACCGAGCAATGTGTGAGGCAGTACGCGAGTGCAACACCATTCGCAGTTACGGTTTGACTACACCAATTTTCTGCTTTGTAGGTTCATATCCAGAGTGGTTTTGTGGTTCCGACATGGGGAAGAGAAGTCGACAGAGAAAGAAGGAGCATCATAATAGCAAGCCTGGTGGAGGGGTTAGTAGGGACAATGCTGTAAGGTTTGATAGCTAATCATAGATAGCCGGCTAACTTTAGCGGAACGTTACTGTATCTAGTTAACTTAGATAGCATCAAATTACTGTAACGTTATGCCAAGTCAAAGAGAGATTTAATTTATCCCTAGCGAGCCAGCAACTTTAATTTGATTACTATCGCACAACTCATTGCTTATCATACCTTGTTGACATCATGCTTAACTAACTAACTATTGTATTTTGGTCCCAGATGTCTTTGTGCTGTCTTGCCGACTCCTATGACCATTCATTGGCATGTCAATGAGCTGGCTATACGGTACAAGCAGATTTGGGCCCAGGTTATAACTATTGTACTATGATGGTGAGCTCTATCAAGATCTATCCATCTGAGGCTGCAATTCAGAACACTCTTCTCTGACCTCCAAGGAGAACAAGCTGTTTGAGCACTATTACCTGGAGCTGGGTCTTGTGCCCGAGGGGGGGGGGG
This sequence comes from Salvelinus sp. IW2-2015, assembly GCF_002910315.2. NCBI lineage: Eukaryota > Metazoa > Chordata > Actinopteri > Salmoniformes > Salmonidae > Salvelinus > Salvelinus sp. IW2-2015. The sequence goes on from NC_036869.1 coordinate 7,657,643, forward strand.
TTTGAGAAGTTCATTGCTGCGGCAGGTAGCCTAGTGGTTAGAGCGTTGGGCCAGTAACCAAAAGGTTGCTGGATTGAATCGCTGACAAGGTAAAAATCTGTCGTTCTGCCCCTGAACAAGGCAGTTAACCCACTGTTCCCCGGTAGGCCGTCATTGTAAATAAGAATTTGTTCTTAACTGACTTGCCTAGTTAAATAAAAAAGGGAGAACCACCATCGGCCACACTGGATACAAGAGGTATGGAAGATAATCTACTTAGCCAGACCTCTGCAATCAGGTCAGGGGTGTATTCACTATGAAGAAAATGGTATCAAACGGTGAGGAACCTATCTGAATTTGTCCAATAGAAACACTTGATTCTTTGCCAAACGTTTTCTGTTGTTTTGCTACAGTGCACTAATAAAAGTGGTCTTTCTCAGCCTGTGTAATGAGAACAAGATTGAAATTAATAGAGGTAGATGTTTGAATATGATGATAGATACATCACCCACTCTTTCTTTAGCCTGTTCCTGGATCTGTTATTGTTCATGATAATTTGGCATGACAATGACCATGGGGGGGGGGGGGGGTTAGTGAGACAGCGCGCACACAGGTCTAGGACCAGGCATACTCTTGCTCTACATCAGGATCAACAATTATGAAGACTTGTCCAAAACACCCTATTAACTCTAAAATGCATTGAAAGGAATGCGTTGTCCGTCTGTAGCCATGCAAAGTAGATTCTCCACTGTCTGAAGAACTAGTGCAAATAGAGGCTCCTCAGTCTCTGGCTGGTACGAACACATGCGCATGCACGGACACAGAACATAATGCCACATTCACATGCTACTAGGAATCTCAAACATTCCGACTTGCTACTGCTTGAACCCGGTACGTGTATAACTACAACCAGTTAGCAAGTCGGCATTTCAGAGTTTCCTAGTTCGACTAGCAGGTGAACACGGCATTACAGCTGCTAACACTTTTTGTGTTGGTACCAGATGAGCTAGCGTGGCATACCAACATGAGCAGGAAGATCTTGAGGAAGTCTGCTCCTGGAGAATTCCATCAGTTCTAAGACCAGTCTACCATACACACACACACACAGTTCCCAGTCAGCGAGACTAGTCTTGAGGAGACCAGCTTCGGTGTTATTTGGGGCTGATTTTCCAGACATATGGGGAAATTGACAATCTCCTTGGCTCCTTAATCAGGACTAGGCTTAACCGTGTTCTGGGGGAGAACCAGCCCTAAATGTTCCATGTCAATATCAACTGAACCTGTGTCTGGGGAAACCAGCCTCTAATGTTCATGTCACAACAACTGAACCTGTGTCTGGGAACCCAGCCCTAATGTTCATGTCATAACAACTGACCTGTGTCTGGGAAACCAGCCCTAATGTCATGTCATAACAACTGAACCTGTGTCTGGGGAACCAGCCCTAATGTTCATGTCACAACAACTGAACCTGTGTCTGGGGAAACCAGCCCTAATGTTCATGTCATAACAACTGAACCTGTGTCTGGGAAACCAGCCCTAATGTTCATGTCACAAACACTGAACCTGTGTCTGGGAAACCAGCCCTAATGTTCATGTCATAAAACTGAACTGTGTCTGGGAACCAGCCCTAATGTTCATGTCAAACAACTGAACCTGTGTCTGGGAAACCAGCCCTAATGTTCATGTCATAAACAACAACCTGTGTCTGGGGAAACCAGCCCTAATGTTCATGTCATAACAACTGAACCTGTGTCTGGGAAACCAGCCCTAATGTTCATGTCAAAACAACCTGTGTCTGGGAAACCAGCCCTAATGTTCATGTCATAACAACAACCTGTGTCTGGGAAACCAGCCTAATGTTCATGTCATAACAACTGAACCTGTGTCTGGGGAACCAGCCCTAATGTTCATGTCATAACAACTGAACCTGTGTCTGGGGAAACCAGCCCTAATTGTCATGTCATAACAACTGAACCTGTGTCTGGGGAAACCAGCCCTAATGTTCATGTCATAACATGAACCTGTTCTGGGGAAACCAGCCCTAATGTTCATGTCATAACAACTGAACCTGTGTCTGGGGAACAGCCCTAATGTTCATGTCCTAACAACTGAACCTGTGTCTGGGGAACCAGCCCTAATGTTCATGTCATAACAACTGAACCTGTGTCTGGGGAAACCAGCCCTAATGTTCATGTCAACAACTGAACCTGTGTCTGGGAAACCAGCATATGTTTCATGTCATAACAACTGAACCTGTGTCTGGGAAACCAGCCCTAATGTTCATGTCATAACAACTGAACCTGTGTCTGGGGAAACCAGCCCTAATGTTCATGTCATAACAACTGAACCTGTGTCTGGGGAACCAGCCCTAATGTTCATGTCACAACATGAACCTGTGTCTGGGAAACCAGCCCTAATGTTCATGTCATAACAACTGAACCTGTGTCTGGGGAAACCACCCTAATGTTCATGTCATAACAACTGAACCTGTGTCTGGGAAACCAGCCTAATGTTCATGTCAAACAACTGAACCTGTGTCTGGGAAACCAGCCCTAATGTTCATGTCATACAACGAACCTGTGTCTGGGGAAACAAGCCCTAATGTTCATGTCATAACAACTGAACCTGTGTCTGGGAAACCAGCCCTAATGTTCATGTCATAACAACTGAACCTGTGTCTGGGGAACCAGCCCTAATGTTCATGTCATAACACTGAACCTGTGTCTGGGAAACCAGCCCTAATGTTCATGTCATAACAACTGAACCTGTGTCTGGGAACCAGCCCTAATGTTCATGTCATAACAACTGAACCTGTGTCTGGGGAAACCAGCCCTAATGTCATGTCATAACAACTAACCTGTGTCTGGGAAACCAGCCCTAATGTCATGTCAAACAACTGAACCTGTGTCTGGGAAACCAGCCCTAATGTTCATGTCATAACAACTGAACCTGTGTCTGGGGAACCAGCCCTAATGTTCATGTCACACAACTAACCTGTGTCTGGGAACCAGCCCTAATGTTCATGTCATAACAACAACCTGTGTCTGGGAAACCAGCCCTAATGTTTCATGTCAACAACTAACCTGTGTCTGAGGAACCAGCCCTAATGTTCATGTCATAACAACTGAACCTGTGTCTGGGAAACCAGCCCTAATGTTCATGTCAAACAACTGAACCTGTGTCTGGGAAACCAGCCTAATGTTCATGTCATAACAACTGAACCTGTGTCTGGGGAAACCAGCCCTAATGTCATGTCAAACAACAACCTGTGTCTGGGAAACCAGCCCTAATGTTCATGTCATAACAACTAACCTGTGTCTGGGAACCAGCCCTAATGTCATGTCATAACAACTGAACTGTGTCTGGGAAACCAGCCCTAATGTTCATGTCATCACAACTAACCTGTGTCTGGGAAACCAGCCCTAATGTTCATGTCATAACAACAACCTGTGTCTGGGAAACCAGCCCTAATGTTCATGTCATAACAACAACTGTGTCTGGGAAACCAGCCCTAATGTTCATGTCACACAACAACCTGTGTCTGGGAAACCAGCCCTAATGTCATGTCATAAACAACTGAACCTGTGTCTGGGAACCAGCCCTAATGTTCATGTCATAACAACTGAACCTGTGTCTGGGAAACCAGCCCTAATGTTCATGTCATAACAACTGAACCTGTGTCTGGGAAACCAGCCCTAATGTTCATGTCACAACAACTGACCTGTGTCTGGGAAACCAGCCCTAATGTTCATGTCATAACAACTGAACCTGTGTCTGGGGAAACCAGCCCTAATGTTCATGTCAAACAACTGAACCTGTGTCTGGAAACCAGCCCTAATGTTCATGTCATAACAACTGAACCTGTGTCTGGGAAACCAGCCCTAATGTTCATGTCATAACAACTGAACCTGTGTCTGGGGAAACCAGCCCTAATGTTATGTCATAACAACTGAACCTGTGTCTGGGAAACCAGCCCTAATGTTCATGTCATAACAACTGAACCTGTGTCTGGGAAACCAGCCCTAATGTTCATGTCATAACAACTAACCTGTGTCTGGGAAACCAGCCCTAATGTTCATGTCATAACAACAACCTGTGTCTGGGGAACCAGCCCTAATGTTCATGTCATAACAACTGAACCTGTGTCTGGGGAAACCAGCCCTAATGTTCATGTCATAACAACTGAACCTGTGTCTGGGAACCAGCCCTAATGTTCATGTCATAACAACTGAACCTGTGTCTGGGGAAACCAGCCCTAATGTTCATGTCATAACAACTGAACCTGTGTCTGGGAACCAGCCCTAATGTTCATGTCATAACAACTGAACCTGTGTCTGGGAACCAGCCCTAATGTTCATGTCATAACAACTGAACCTGTGTCTGGGGAACAGCCCTAATGTTCATGTCATAACAACTGAACCTGTGTCTGGGGAAACCAGCCCTAATGTTCATGTCAAACAACTGAACCTGTGTCTGGGGAAACCAGCCCTAATGTTCATGTCATAACACTGACCTGTGTCTGGGAAACCAGCCCTAATGTTCATGTCATAACAACTGAACACCTGTGTCTGGGAAACAGCCTAATCGTCTCATGTCAGAACAACTACCTGTGTCTGGGAAACCAGCCCTAATGTTCATGTCATAACAACTGAACCTGTGTCTGGGAAACCAGCCCTAATGTTCATGTCATAACAACTTAACCTGACAATAGATGAGCTGCTGGTTGAGTTACTTGGTTTCTTGCATAGAATTAGAATACTAATTGAATTGGATCTTGGTAGTTTCTTAGCTGTATGGCTTCCTTATGTAGTGTGGTGTTTCTGTCTCTACCTTGGCCTCTACAGGTAACGTCAGTAGACAGGAGGCTGTAAGTATGATCCTCTGCTGAAGATTGAACAAAAATACAAGGTAAGCGACACACTGGACGCCTCTGGTAAAGGTCTGCTCCCATTTCTGACCCCCCTAAACCTGGGAACATCATAGTGTAACAGTGTGTATTCCTGTGGGTAGATTCTGGACATGTGTGCTGCTCCTGGATCCAAGACAGCCCAGTTGATCGAGATGCTCCATTCTGATATGAACATATCCTTCCTTGGTAACGTGTGTCACACACGCACAAATTGCAAAAATATGATCTAAAATTTAAAAAAACACCTGATCCATTGGAGTGTCTGAACTGTTGTCCAATAGGAAAAGACCATAAGTTGCTGAATGTATCTTTTCTGAAAAGGAATAATACACTAACAACACATTGTAGTCCTGAACATCCCTCTCTTTCGCTCTACCTTCTGCTTTGCAGAGGGCTTTGTGATAGCCARTGACATGGACAACAAGCATTGCTACCTGCCGGTGCACCAGGCTAAGAGACTGAACAGCCCCTGTATCATGGTGGTGAACCACGATGCCTCCTGCATCCCCAGACTACAGATAGTCACGGAACACGGACAGAAGGACACACTGTTCTATGACCGCAGCCTCTGTGATGTCGCCTGCCGGTAAACAAAGATTTAACCTGGTTAGCTGAGAGAGAAGTAGGGGAGAAAGAAAGGCAGGGGGAGACAAAAAATCTGGGGGTTTTGTGTTTGACTGTTAGAACTCGACATGATATCTAGACAGTCAGCAATATGGAGCTATATAAACCTCATGGTTCTACCCTGTCTGTCCTATGATTGGTTGCTATACTGGGTAGGCTACTGCTTGTTTGTTTTTAGTAGGGGAAACAAGTGTGACTACAAGAATGAGACTGTGGGTAAAGTAACTCTCCCAGGTCAAATGCTGAGTCTGACTGGTCCCACAATGCCAAGGCCTGGACTCCATCACTCACACACATTTACTGTTCATTTCTAAAACTTTTTGTTTCTTCTAACTTTTGTTAGTCTACATTGCCAAAGCAAGTGAAATAGACAATGTTTAATAGGTTTACATTTGGGACTCTGGAGTGGTGCAGCGGTCTAAGGCACTGCATCTCAGTGCAAGAGGCGTCACTACAGTTCCTGGTTAGAATCCAGGCTGTATCACACCCGGCCGTGATTGGGAGTCCTATAGGGCGGCGCACAATTGGCCCAGCGTCGTCTGGGCTTGGTCGGGTAGGCTGTCATTGTAAATAAGAATTTGTTCTTAACCGACTTGCCTAGTTAAATAAAGGTACAATTTAAAAAAAACTTTGATTTAATAGAGACAGAGGAAAGGGATGAGTAGAGACATAAGAGGGAGGCGGCTGAGCAGTCTGAAACCACGCTGTTGGAGTTCCTGTGTGGGAAGGCTGATGTGTCGTTAGGGGTTTGCTTTCCTGGTTTGTCTCTGTCCAAACAACATTTTTAAGTGTGTTCCTATTTTCTTCATTCCCTAAAGTCAAGTGTTATGTGTATCTCCAGTGGAGAGGGCACCATGAGGAAGAACATTGATGTGTGGAAGAAATACACCACCAGCAACAGCCTGCATCTCCATGGGTGAGGAGAGAGCTTGTGTGTGTCTTAACCTTTATTTATTTTATTTCGCCTTTATTTAACCAGGTAGGCCAGTTGAGAACAAGTTCTCATTTACAACTGCGACCTGGCCAAGATAAAGCAAAGCAGTGCGACACAAACAACAACACAGAGTTACACATGGAATAAACAAGCGTACAGTCAATAACACAATAGGGGAAAAAAGAACGTCTATATACAGTGTGTGTAAATGGCATGAGGAGGTAAGGCAATAAATAGGCCATAGTAGCAAAGTCATTCACAATTTAGCATATTAACACTGGAGTGATAAATAAGCAGATGAAGTAGAGATAGAGATACTAGTAGAGATACTGGTGTGCAAAAGAGCAGAAAAGTAAATAAAAACAATATGGGGATGAGGTAGGTAGATTGGGTGGGCTATTTACAGATGGACTATGTACAGCTGCAGCGATCGGTTAGCTGCTCAGATAGCTGATGTTTAAAGTTATTGAGGGAATTATAAGTCTCCAGCTTCAGCAATTTTTGCAATTCGTTCCGGTCACTGGCAGCAGAGAACTGGAAGGAAAGGTGGCCAAAGAGGTGTTGGCTTTGGGGATGACGATTGAGATATACCTGCTGGAGCGCGTGCTACGGGTGGGTGTTGTTATCGTGACCAGAGAGCTGAGATAAGGCGGAGCTTTACCTAGCATAGACTTATAGATGACCTGGAGCCAGTGAGTCTGGCGACGAATATGTAGCGAGGGCAAGCCGACTAGATCATACAGGTCGCAGTGGTGGGTGGTATAAGGAGCTTTGGTAACAAAACGGATGGCACTGTGATAGACTGCATCCAGTTTGCTGAGTAGAGTATTGGATAACATCGAATTCGAGGATCGGTAGGATAGTCAGTTTTACTAGGGTAAGTTTGGCGGCGAGTGATGGAGGCTTTGTTGCGACATAGAAAGTTGTGTGTGTCTCTAGATCCGTATAGCAGTGCATGGTGTGGAGCAGTGCATGGTGTGGAGCAGTGCATGGTGTGGAGCAGTGCATGGTGTGGAGCAGTGCATGGTGTGGAGCAGCTAGCTGTAGGAGGGAGGATGGTCTACTCTACCTGTTCACTCAACACTGTAGAGGACGAAGCTGTCATAGCAACAGTACTGGAGAAGAGTGAAGGTAACACACATGCATGCATGCATGCACAAATCCAGTGTCTCAGACACACACACACAGGTGATAACTGCCTCATCTGCTTTGTCTCTCCAGGTGCGTTAGAGTTGGCAGATGCGTCCGCTGATCTCCCAGGGTTAAAATGGATGCCTGGAGTAACCAAATGGAAGGTATATAACTGTTGGACCACATGACCTCCACCTCATGCCTAACAGTCACTGCTAGCAGCTACTAGAGGTACTTGATAGGCATGAGAGTCTAGCCACTACAATATTCATGATATTCCACAACCTTGTCAGTTTATTGACGACATATTGAGACAGTTTTAGATCGCGCTCTTTCCCATCTCCAACTACCTCTCACACATACTTATTCTCTATTCATTTTGTTTCTTTCCTAGTTGATGACTAAGGAGGGTCAGTGGTATAAGGACTGGTCAGAGGTGCCAGCCAACCACCATACACAGATCAGACCCACCATGTTCCCTCCCACAGACACAGAGAAACTGGCCAATATGAAGTTGGAGATGGTACACACATCTGTGTATACACATGCGAACTCATACACACCCACCGGCTCCACTTTATTTGGTTAGAATATGCCTAAGATGTCAACTTTCATGACAATCATGTACATTGTATTTGCTACACCTGTGCACATTCACCTTTCAACACAGCTGCATACATATCTGATCCTAATATGAGATACATAATCAAATCTAGGCAGACTATCAAATCCCTGTGAAGGGTTGCTGGTTTGTGTTTTGATTTCTACCAGCAGAGGGTGCTCCTGGCCCATGTTTATCTCTATATAATATATACATACGCACACACACACACACACAGTATCTATGTGTATTCAGTATGAGGATTCTGCCCCATCACCAGAACACTGGAGGCTTCTTTGTAGCTGTCCTGGCCAAGAAAGCCCCCATGCCCTGGAACAGAACAATCCCCAAGGAACACACCCACATACTTACACGGGATACACAGAAAAGCGCACAGTCCACACAGACACGCACACTTCACACACACATGGACACGCACGCTCCTCACACCTTTGTTTTCTTGTTAACACAGGCACATTTTAGATGGAACGCAACACTGTCCGGTACCTCATACACGAGAGAGAAGTTCCCACAAAAGTGAACTTTGATTCCTTTCTCCAGTTGAGGAAGGAGCAGACATCCAGCTCAGTGCCCCAGCCAGAGGACTCTCCAGTGGACACCCCCCTCCTTGAGAAACCCCTGGAGGATGGAGACGAGGCAGGAGAGGACTCGCCCAAAGAGCTAGTCAGACCAAGGAACCCAACGTGTGTGGGTGAGATGAGGGAGGGAGAGTGTGTGCAGGGTGGGAAATTAACTTTTTGGTCCACCAGCCACTGGCAGGTAGATAAGAAAAATGTACCAACAACAGATTTTTTACCAGCCAAACTACTTTTCCCGCCATAATCACTCCAAAAATCACAAAAACGAATGAGCATGCATTCTAATGTTTCTAAAACAAAAGTATTACTAGTAAGAAGTAATGGGGTATATTGCTTAATTTTATTTCATTGTTTTGACCTGCGTCTTAACCAATGCATCTTAAAATAAATCATTTAAATACTATAGTAAGAACAGAAACAGTTCTACAACTGAACATCAGAATCAACAAAGTGCCTCCCCTGCCACAAATGCTGAGTGATACAGCTTATTTATTTTAGTACATGTGTTCCTAAGTAGAAATGTAGAAGCACACAAATACATCTAGGAGAACAATTACAATGTTTGAGTGTTTTAATGACAAGAAATTACAAAAAGTTAATGAATAAAAGTTTTGGGGAGTGATACATACTCAATCAAGCACAATCATTAGGTGATACAAATGTTCAGCTTCCCCTTTAAGGGACAGGGCGTTACCGTGGTAATTTGGACACTCCCCTGTGATGGAAAATCTGACTGCAATGTCTTCTTAGCAGAAGGCAGTTGCCGCAAACTCAAACTAATATTGAAAAACRACCTAGTATGTGAACAAAACGATGTAACTGGCAAAGAAACACGAGGGAGAAAGTCACACTTTAGAAGCCTTTCTTGTCCATTCGACCAACTTCTACATGTGGGCTTTGGATTTTTTTTTAATGCTCTTTGTGACCATCCGCCAACATGGCTGGTGAAATAGACATTCTTACCTACCAATGACAATCTACCCACATTTGGCGGGTGTTAATTTCCAGCAGTGTGTATCTTCTGACTCTGCTCTCTGCTCCAGGACTCCCAATAAAAAGATGAAGACTTCAGCATGATTTTAAAGAAGACCCCTTTGTCTTCCTAACTGAAGACCACCCTGACTTCCCACCTATAGAGTGAGTTTTTGGTCTCTGACGGATTGCAACCTATGTAAGCAGCTGCTTGATGTCAGCGTTACCTGTATGGAGGGGAAACTGTTTTGACCAAGCATAGATAGTATTACCTTTACAAGGTAATGTACACTGAACAAAAAAATATAAACGGAACAGATTTTTCAGAGTTTTACAGTTCATATAGGGAAATCAGTCAATTAAAATAAATTGATTAGGCCCTAATCTATGGTTTCACACGACAGGCAATACAGATAAGAATCTGTTGGTCACAGATACACACCCTACTTTAATTGTTTTTATTTAAGTTGTCAGTATCTTGTGTGACCATTTTGCCTCATGCAGCATCTCCTTCGCATAGAGTTGATCAGGCTGTTGATTGTGGCCTGKGGAATGTTGTCCTACTCTTCTTCAATGGCTGTGCGAAGTTGCTGGATATTGGCGGGAACTGGAACACACTGTCGTACACGTCAATCCAGAACATCCCAAACATGCTCAATGGGTGACCTGTCTGGTATGCAGGCCATGGAAGAACTGGGACATTTTTCAGCTTCCAGGAATTGTGTACAGATCCTTGCGAAATGGGATCCTGCTGAAACATGATGTGATGACGGCGGATGAATGGCACGACAATGGGCCTCAGGATCTCGTCACAGTATCTCTGTGCATTCAAATTGCCATCAATAAAATACAATTGTGTTCGTTGTCTGCAGCTTATGCCTACACATACCATAACCCCACCACCACCATGGGGCACTGTTCACAACATTGACATCAGCAAACCACTCGCTCACACAACGCCATACCCGCTGTCTGTCATCTGCCCGGTACAGTCGAAACCGGGATTCATCTGTGAAGAGCACACTTCTCCAGCATGCCATCGGTTACGATGCCGTACTGCAGTCAGGTCAAGACCCTGGTGAAGAAGACGAGCACACAGATTAACTTCCGAGAGACGGTTTCTGAAAGTTTGTGTAGAAATTCTTTATTGGCGCAAACCCACAGTTTCATTAGCTGTCTGGGTGGCTGGTCTCAGACGATCCCGCAGGTGAAGGAGCAGGATGTGGAGTTCCTGGGCTGGCGTTGTTACACGTGGTCTGCGGTTGTGAGGTCGGTTGGACATACTGCCAAATTCTCTAAAATGACGTTGGTAGAGAAATTAACATTCCATTCTCTGGCAACCGCTCTGGTGGACATTCCTACAGTCAGCATGTCAATTGCACGCTCCCACAATACTTGAGACATCTTGTGGCGTTGTGACAAAATTGCACATTTTAGTGGCCTTTTATTATCCCCAACACAAGGCTCACCTGTGTAATGATCATGCTGATCATCACCCAACTACCTCATCCCCATATTGTTTTAGTTTTTTGGCTCTTTTGCACCCCAGTATTTCTACTTGCACATCATCATCTGCACATCTATCACTCCAGTGTTAATGATAAATTGTAATTATTTCGCCTCTATGGCTTATTTATTTCCTTACCTCCCTAATCTTACTACAATTGCACACACTGTAGATATACCTTTCTACTGTATTATTGACTGTACGTTTGTTTATCCCATGTGTAACTCTGTGTTGTTGTTTGTGTTGCACTGCTTTGCTTTATCTTGGCCAGGTTGCAGTTGTAAATGAGAACTTGTTCTCAACTGGCCTACCTGGTTAAATAAAGGTGAAATAAAATAAATAAAAAATGATCATGCTGTTTAATCAGCTTCTTGATATGCCACACCTGTCAGGGGATGGATTTTCTTGGCAAAAGAGATGCTCACTAACAGGGATATAAACTAATTTGTGCACAAAATGTGAGCGAAATAAGCTTTTTGTCCGTGTGGAAAATGTCTGGGGTCTTTTATTTCAACTCATGAAACATGGGACCAACACTTTACATGTTGCGTTTTATATTTTTGTTCAGTGTACAGGTTTTGATTGATAACTTAATCTATTCCATAATGTGTGTGTTGCTGGTACTTCTATGACCTGTCTCCAGACTTCCCTAAGACCCTTCTCACCCCAAATCCCCCTAGTACACTCAGCACCTGCGCAGGTGGATGTGTGTGTGTGCCTCCAAGCAGTCAGATAACCACTCCCTTCCCCTATTCCTCTGTCACTCTCCCCCTCTCTTTCGATGCCCCCCTCCCTTTCTCTGTTGTGATGTTTAGACCTGACCCAGGGTCTGATCAGCCTCCAGTTAAACATTAGAAACAGTCTGAGTCTCCATCACCAGACTGTTCCCAGAACTACATACAGTACCAGTCAAAAGTTTGGATACACCTATTCATTCCAGGGTTTTTTGTTATTTTGACTATTTTCTACATTGTAGAATAATAGTCAAAACATAAACTATGAAATAACACACGGAATCACGTAGTAACACAAGGAGTGTTTAACAAATCTAAATATATTTAAGACATGAAGGTCAGTCAATCTGGAAAATTTCAAGGACTTTGTACATTTTTTCAAGTGCAGTCGCAAAAACCTTCAAGCGCTATGATCAAATTTATTTATATAGCCCTTCTTACATCAGCTGATATCTCAAAGTGCTGTACAGAACCCCGGCCTAAAACCCCAAACAGCAAGCAATGCAGGTGTAGAAGCACGGTGGCTAAGAAAAACTCCCTAGAAAGGCCAAAAACTAGGAAGAAACCTAGAGAGGAACCAGGCTATGAGGGGTGGCCAGTCCTCTTCTGGCTGTGCCGGGTGGAGATTATAACAGAACATGGCCAAGATGTTCAAATGTTCATAAATGACCAGCATGGTCAAATAATAATAATCACAGTAGTTGTCGAGGGCGCAACAAGTCAGAACCTCAGGAGTAAATGTCAGTTGGCTTTTCATAGCCGATCATTGAGAGTATCTCTACCGCTCCTGCTGTCTTTAGAGAGTTGAAAACAGCAGTTCTGGACAGGTAGCACGTCCGGTGAACAGGTCAGGGTTCCATAGCCACAGGCAGAACAGTTGAAACTGGAGCAGCAGCACGGCAGGTGGACTGGGAACAGCAAGGAGTCATCATGCCAGGTAGTCCTGAGGCATGGTCCTAGGGCTCAGGTCCTCCGAGAGAGAGAAAGAAAGAAGAGAAAGAAAGAAAGAGAGAATTAGAGAGAGCATACCTAAATTCACACAGGACACCAGATAAGACAGGAGAAGTACTCCAGATATAACAGACTGACCCTAGCCCCCCGACACATAAACTACTGCAGCATAAATACTGGAGGCTGAGACAGGAGGGGTCAGGAGCACTGTGGCCCCATCCGATGATACCCCGGACAGGTTCAAACAGGCAGGATATAACCCCACCCACTTTGCCAAAGCACAGCCCCCACACCACTAGAGGGATATGATGAACTGGCTCTCATGAGGACCGCCACAGAAAAGGAAGACCCAGAGTTATCTCTGCTGCCGAGGATAAGTTCATTAGAGTTACCAGCTTCAGAAATTGCGGCCCTAATAAATGCTTCAGAGTTCAAGTAACAGACACATCTCAACATCAACTGTTCAGATGAGACTGTGTGAATCAGGCCTTCATGGTCGAATTGCACCAATAAGAAGAAGATACTTGCTTGGACCAAGAAACACGAGCAGTGGACATTAGACCGGTGGAAATCTGTCCGTTGGTCTGATGAGTCCAAATTTGAGATTTTTGGTTCCAACCGCCATGTCTTTGTGAGATCCAGAATAGGTGAACGGATGTCTCCGCGTGTGTGGTTCCACCGTGAAGCATTGAGGAGATGCTGTGGGAGTGCTTTGCTGGTGACACTCAGTGATTTATTTAGAATGCAAGGCACACTTAATCAGCATGGCTACCACAGCATTCTGCTGGACCTATGCATTTGTTTTTCAACAGAACAATGACCCAACACACCTCCAGGCTGTGTAAGGGCTATTTGACCAAGGAGAGTGATGGAGTGCTGCATCAGATGACCTGGCCTCCACAATTACCCGACCTCAATCCAATTGAGATGGTTTGGGATGTGTGAAGGAAAAGCATCCAACAAGTGCTCAGCATATGTGGGAACTTCAAGACTGTTGGAAAAGCATTCCAGGTGAACCTGGTTGAGAGAATGCCAAGAGTGTGCAAAGCTGTCATCAAGGCAAAGGGTGGCTACTTTGAAGAATACAACGTATACACTACAGTTTAAATGTTTTGGGTCACTTAGAAATGTCCTTGTTTTTGTTGTAAATGACTATTGTAGCTGGAAACGGCACATTTTTTTATGGAATATCTACATAGGTGTACAGAGGCTCATTATCAGCAACCATCACTCCTGTGTTCCAATGGCACGTTGTGTTAGCTAATCCAAGTTTATCATTTTAAAAGGCTAATTGATCATTAGAAACCCCTTTTGCAATTATGTTAGCACAGCTGAAAACTGTTGTGCTGATTTAAAGAAGCAATAAAACTGGCCTTTAGACTAGTTGAGTATCTGGAGCATCAGTATTTATGGGTTTGAAAACAGGCTCAAAATGGCCAGAAACAAAGAACTTTCTTCTGAAACTCGTCAGTCTATTCTTGTTCTGAGAAAGGAAGGCTGTTACATTAACAATGTCTACACTRTATTTTTGATCAATGGACAAAAAATGTGCTTTTCTTTCAAAAACGAGGACATTTCTAAGTGACCCCAAACTTTTTAACCCTAGTGTATTTTGATTTGTTTAACACTTTAAAAAAATGTATTACTACATGATTCCATATGTTATGTCATAGTTTTGATGTCTTCACTATTGTTCTACAATGTAGAAAATAGTMAAAATAAAGAACACTTGAATAAGTAGGTGTCCAAACTTKTGATTGGTACTGTAYATMTGCACATGCATATACACTGATTGTACAAAACATTAAGAACACCTGCTCTTTCCATGACAGACTGACCAGGTGAATCTAGGTGAAAGCTACGATCTCTATTTGATGACATCTGTTATCCACTTCAATCAGTCTAGATGAAGGGGAGACGGTTTAAAGAATGATTTATAAGCCTTGAGACAATTGAGACATGGATTGTGAATGTGTGCCATTCAGAGCGGCAAGGCATAAGATTTGAGTGCCTTTGAACGGGGTATGGTAGTAGGTGCAAAGCACACCGGTTTCAGTGTGTCAAGAACTGTAACGCTGCTGGGTTTCCTGTGTGTMTCAAGAATGGTCCACCACCCAAGGGACATCCAGCCAACTTGACACAACTGTGGGAAGCATTGGAATCAACATGGGCCAGCATTCCAGTGGAATTGTGGAATTCGACAACATGTAGAGTCCATGCCCAGACAAATTGAGGCTGTTCTAAGGGCAAAAGGGGGTGCAATTCAATATCAGGAAGGTATGCACAAATAAATAAAAAAATTCAGTGTTTACATGCATGCAGAATACTCAGCACGGTTCTGGCTCAATGATGTGTGACAAAATATTGTAAGAAGCAATGGCTTATTTGAAATCCAAACTATTATTMAAAACATTGAAATCAGAAGCAATCGGTAAATATGTTGCTGAAATGGATGTTATTCTCAAGCACTGTAATTTCATTATTTTGTGTGTTTTGCAGGTGATCAACACAGGGGTGAAGGTGTKGTCTCTCAACAGCG
The DNA here is from genome assembly GCF_002910315.2 of Salvelinus sp. IW2-2015. Lineage (NCBI taxonomy): Eukaryota > Metazoa > Chordata > Actinopteri > Salmoniformes > Salmonidae > Salvelinus > Salvelinus sp. IW2-2015. The sequence continues at coordinate 7,673,123 of NC_036869.1, forward strand.
ACAAGGAGGAGTTTGGCTGTGCCTTCAGACTTGCCCAGGAGGTAGGTACACGTGTATTAATATTCTAGACTTTCAGATAACATGGAAAATGCACACTCGCACATACGGCAGTACACATGGGTACACGCACTCAATCCTCTCTCTCCCTCCTCATCCATCTCTCCTCCAGGGTATCTATACTCTGTTCCCCTACATCCGCTCCAGGATGATCACAATCAGTGTTGAGGACATCAAGATTCTACTGACTCGGGAGAACCCGTACCTCAACCAACTGGAGGATGATGTTCACCAACAGGCCAAGAAGATTGGTACAGTCGTGCTTTTTGTTTTTCCTTCAAACCCGTCTATGTTCTGTACTGTGTGGCTGTAGGGTGGTGGCTTTGTGTGTGTTCATGCAGTGTTTCTCTGTTTCTACAGAAATGGGCAGCATTGTTTTAAAGTACCGGCCTGATAGTAGGTAAGTATCCATTTTGTCTCTGTCCATGTATTATTTACTGTTATCAGAGAATTCACCCTCTTTCTCTCTCCAACCCTCTCCTCAGTAACCTTGATGGTCCACAGTGTCCTATAKAGCTGTGTGGCTGGAGAGGCAAGTCCTCCATCAGAGCTTTCGTACCCCGCAACGAGAGGTTCCACTACCTCCGCATGCTGGTGGTCGAGGTATTCCGGAACAAACAGGGACCGGGACCCAGGGAGGGAGAGGAGGAGGTGGAGACGGAGAACGGGAACAAAAATGGCAGCATAAAAGARGAGGTGAAAGTAGAGGTGACGAGCACCTGACAGGGGAGGGGAGATATTGACCAGCACCTGAGGGGAGGAGTAGAAAGAAATGTGTATCTCATTAGTCTTAACAAGTTTCCCTCTCTTTGTCTCCACCATATTGCTTTCACCCTTTTGTTTTTATATCAGTGGAGATGTAGGAGAGGCGTTGAACCTCTTTAGACTATTGAGACACAGGGAGGAAGGGAAAGGGAGGAGGAGGTGCTGTATGAGCTGGAGCTATGCTGGCCAGACTAGGGCTAGACCAAATGTGAGGGAGAAGAGATGAGTTGGGTAGCTCAGTAGAACTTCTAAGCCACTGCCATAGCAGAAAGGCCACCCCTTGACAGAGCACCTGGTCTTCCATGCTCCCCCAGACTTGGTACACTCCAGGGGTCGAAGCTTTAGTAACTTATTTTAGTTTCTACTGCTGATTTGTTTTAACAGGGAACTTCACTGGCAAAAAAYTTTTTWMAATTATTATTATTGTGCATGTTTGAATGTTTATCAACGGCTATTTAATTTTCTATCATTGTAAGGAAGATGGAATTGATTAAAGATATTAAATTCATATACAGTCTCTGAAGGTCATTGAAATTGAATCTAACCCCAACTCTGCTTCCCACGCACACAAATAAACATGCACGATCTCTCAAAGTAACTGCCTTTATGTGGTTGCCATGGCGACTTAAACTGCATCATATCACACAAACATACACCACCCCCCCATCAGCCATATCTCTCCTATTTAGTACCAATCTCTGCTGCCATGACGACCATGCAGCCACCTCAGGAAAGAGTATACTCCTTTCTCATTCCATCCTGTTCTCCCACTGGAAGAGGGAGAACAGRGGAAATGTTTCTTCTCCTTAGCCACCCTTCCATCCTTCCCCTCTTCTCTCATCCTGTCTCAAACTAATGTAGGCATAAGGAAGAGGAAGCAAAGGCCAGCCCTAGACAGAGCAAAAGAGGGGGGGAAATATAGGCTAGATAGAGGGAGATTGAAAAGGGAAAACATTTTGTTACATTACAGCCTTATTCAAAAATTGATTAAACATTTTTTATATTCAACCTACACAATACACATTGACAAAGCGAAAACAGGTTTTTAGAAATTTTTGCATATGTATAAAATACTGATACCTAATTTGCTAAGAAACTCAAAATTGAGCTCAGGTGCGTCCTATTTACATTGTACATTGATCCTCCTTGATGTTTTCTACAACTTGATTTGAGTCCACCTGTGCAAATTCAATTGATTGGACATTATTTGGAAAGGCACACACYTGTCTATATAAGGTCCCGCAGTTGACGGTGCATATTAACAAAAACCAAGCCATGAGGTCAAAGGARTTGTCAGTAGAGCTCCAAGACAGGATTGCGTCGAGTCACAGATMTTTGGAAGGGTACCAATAAATGTCTGCAGTATTGAAGGTCTCCAAGAACGCAGAGTCCTCCATCATTCTAAAATGGAAGAAGTATAGAATCACCAAGACTCTTCCTAGAGCTGTCCGGCCGGCTAAACTGAGCAATTGGGATAGAAGGGCCTTGGTCAGGGAGGAGACCAAGAACCYGATGGTCACTCTGATTGAGCTTGGAGAACCTTCCAGAAGAACAACCATCTCTGCAGGACTCCACMAATTAGGCCTTTATGGTAGAGTGGCCAGACGGAAGCCACTCCTCARTGAAAGGTACATGACAGCCCGCTTGGAGTTTGCCAAAAGGCACATAAAGGACTCAGACCATGAGAAAYAAGATTCTCTGGTCTGATGAAACCAAGATTGAGCTCTTTGGCCTGAATGCTAAGTGTCACATCTGGAGGAAACCTGGCACCATCCCTACGGTGAAGTATGGTGGTGGCAGCATCATGCTGTGGTGGTGTTTTTGAGCTGCAGGGACTGGGAGACTAGTCAGGATCGAGGCAAAGATGAACGGAGCAAAGTACAGAGATCTTGATGAAAACCTACCCCAGAGCACTTAGGACCTCAGACTGGGTTGAATTTTTACCTTCCAACAGGACAACGATCCTAAGCACACAGCCAAGATCATGCARGATCATGCAGGACAAGTTTCTGAATGTGCTTGAGTGGCCCAGCCAGAGCCCGGACTTGAACCCGATCTCTGGAGAGACCTGAAGATAGCTGTGCAGCGACACTTCCCATCCAACCTGACAGAGCTTGAGAGGATCTGCAGAGAAATATGGGAGAAACTCCCCAAATACAGGTATGCCAAGCTTGTAGTGTCATACCCAAGAAGACTCAAGGCTGTAATCGCTGCCAAAGGTACTTCAAAAAAGTACTGAGTAAAGGGTCCGAATACTTACGTAAATATGATGTTACCGTTTTTTGTTTTTTAATCAATTTGGACACGTCTAAACCTGTTTTTGCTTTGTCATTAAGGGGTATTGTGCGTAAATTGAGAGCTTTTTAAAAATCTATTTTGGAATAAGTCTAACGAAAAAGTTAACTGCTTGTCTGCGTCCCAAATAACACCATATTTCCAATAGAATGGCGCCAGAGGGGATGGCTGCCGTTTTACGTGCTCATTACCAACTGTGCCATGTTGTTTACTTATTTTGTACATAATGTTGCTGCTACCATCTCTTATGACACAAATAACTTCTGGACATCARAACAGCGATTACTCACCTCGAACTAGACAAAGATGTTTTCTTTAATGAGTCCGACGCAAAGGATATACTGCTTTCTCGGGAACTGGCCAAAATCCCCTTCATTTGCGTGAAGAAACGGTGTAGAAAAGGGGGGAGGAGGTTGGGCTGCCTTCTGAGAATTTGTAGGCGAGTGATTAAACCCCCTCTACCATCAGTCCTATTAGCCAACGTGCAATCATTGAATAAAAAAAAGGATGAGCTCCAATCAAGTATATCCTACCAATGAGACATTAAGAACTGTAATATATTATGTTTCACCGAGTCGTGGCTGGACGATGGCATAGATAACATAGAGCTGGCGGGGTTTTTCGGTCCATCGGCAAGATAGAACAGCTGCCTCCCGTAAGAAAAGGGGTGGCGGTCTGTATTTGTAAATAACAGCTGGTGCACAAAATCAAATATTAAGGAAGTCTCGAGGTTTTGCTCGCCTGAGGTAGAGTATCTCATGATAAGCTGCAGACCACACTATTTACCAACAAGAGTTTTCATCTATATTTTTCGTAGTTGTCTATTTACCACCACAAACCGATGCTGGCACTAAGACGGCACTCAATGAGCTGTATAAGGCCATAAACAAACAGAAAAATGCTCATCCAGAGGTGACACTCCTAATGGCCGGGGACTTTAATGCAGGGAAACTTAAATCAGTTTTACCTCATTTCTACCAGCATCTTAAATGTGCAACCAGAGGGGAAACAAACTCTAGACCACCTTTACTCCACACACAGAGATGCGTACAAAGCTCTCCCTCGCCCTCCATTTGGCAACTCTGACCATAACTCTATCCTCCTGATTCCTGCTTACAAGCAAAAACTAAAGCAGGAATTACCAGTGACTCGCTCAATGTGGAAGTGGTCAGATGAGGCAGATGCTAAGTTACAGGACTGTTTTGCTAGCACAGACTGGAATATGTTCCGGAATCTTMCGATGGCATTGAGGAGTACACCACATCAGTTACTGGCTTCATCAATTAGCATCGATGACGTTGTCCCCACAGTGACCATACGTACAGAAGCCATGGATTCCAKGCAAAATCCGCATTGAGCTAAAAGGGTAGAGCTGCCGCTTTCAAGGAGCGGGACTCTAACYYGGAAGCTTATAAGAAATCCCGCTATGCCCTCCGACGAACCATCATACAAGCAAAGCATCAATACAGGACTAAGATTGAATCGTACTACACTGGCTCCGACACTCGTCGGATGTGGCAGGGCTTACAAACTATTACAGATTACAAAGGGAAGCACAGCCGCAAGCTGCCCAGTGACACAAGCCTACCAGATGAGCTAAATAACTTCTATGCTCGCTTCGAGGCAARCAACACTGAAGCATGCATGAGAGCACCAGCTGTTCCGGATGACTGTGTGATCACGCTCTCCGTAGCCAATGTGAGCAAGACCTTTAAACAGGTCAACATTCACAAGGCCGCAAGGCCAGACGGATTACCATGAYGTGTACACTGAGCATGTGCTGACCAACTGGCAAGTGTCTTCACTGACATTTTCAACCTGTCCCTGACCGAGTCTGTAATACCAACATGCTTTCAAGCAGACCACCGTAGTCCCTGTGCCCATGTACACTAAGGTAACCTGCCTAAATGGCTACTGACCCGTAGCACTCATGTCTGTAGCCATGAAGTGCTTTGAAAGGCTGGTCATGACTCACATCAACAACATTATCCCAGAAACCCTAGACCCACTCTAATTTGCATACTGCCTCAACAGTTCCACAGATGATGCAATCTCTATTGCACTGCCCTTTCCCACCTGGACAAAAGGAACGCCTACGTGAGAWTGCTATTCATTGACTACAGCTCAGCATTCAACACCATAGTGCCCTCAAAGCTCATTACTAAACTAAGGACCCTGGGACTAAACACCTCCCTCTGCAAATGGATCCTGGACATCCTGRTGGGCTGCCCCCTGGTGGTAAGGGAAGGTAACAACACATCTGCCACGTTGATCCTCAACACGGGGGCCCCTCAGGGGGGCGTGCTCAATCCCCTCCTGTATTCCCAGTTCACCCATGACTGCATGGCCAAGCAAGACTCCAACACCATCATTAAGTTTGCAGATGACACAACAGTGGTAGGCCTGATCACTGGCAATGATGAGGCAGCCTATAGGGAGGAGGTCAGAGACCTGGCAGTGTGGTGCCAGCATAACAACCTCTCCCTCACCGTGATCAAGACAAAGGAGATGATTGTGGACTACAGGAGGACTGAGCACACCCCCATTCTCATCGACGGGGCTGTAGTGGAGCAGGTTGAGAGCTTCAAGTTCCTTGGTGTCCACATCACCAATTAACTATCATGGTCCAAACACACCAAGACAGTCGTGAAGAGGGAATGACAACACCCATTTCCCCTCAGGAGACTGGAAAGATGTGGCATGGGTCCTCAGATCCTCAAAAGGTTTTACAGCTGCACCATCAATAGCATTCTGACTGGTTGCATCACCGCCTGGWAGGGCAACTGCACGGCCTCCGACCGCAAGGCACTACAGAGGGTAGTGCGTAGGGCCCAGTACATCACTGGGGCCAAGCTTCCTGCCATCCAGGACCTCTATACCAGGCGGTGTAGAGGAATTGCCCAAAAAACTTGCAAGGATTCCAGCCAACCCTAGTCAGACTGTTCTCTCTGTACCGCACGCAAGTAGTACAGAGCGGCAAGTCTAGGTCAAAAGGGCTTCGTAACAGCTTCTACCCTAAAACCATAAGACTCTTGAACAGTTAATCAAATGGCTACCCGGACTAATTTTGCATGGTCCCCAATTCACTGTAAGGTCTGTAAGGTCTACACCTGTTGTGTAATGAAGAAAGCTTAGGCTGTAACCGTGTGTGTGTACCCCCTGCTATGCTCTGCTCTGCTCTGCCAGAGTGATTGATGCCCAGTGCCTTTTAGCTACAGCTCTCTGTGCCAATTCACTAATACCATAATGACATGCTCCCTGGTAGGAACACATCATTCACTCTACTCCTCCTTGTACCTTTCTCACTCTGTCTACAGTGCCTTCATTCCTGCTTTCTCTACCTCCTCTCTATTTATCCTGTTACCCTCCTCTGCTGTTCTTTCTCCTCACACCTTTGTTTATCCATTTCTCTCTTCCTCTCGCTCTCTGTCAACCTGGCTTTTAGAGTAGGCCTCCTCTTGAAGCTCTGGACTTTAAATGTTCCAGACGGTCACTTTAATCAAACGGTCTCTCAGGACCTAGACATTCCACGTGTTTGCTATTTGAAACTCTAAAACCTCAGTTACTGTAAATACTCTTGAGACCAGTGTACTTCCTCTTACGTTAGTATTTCAATGACTGTCTTGAAACCCTATTCCCTATCTAGTGCACTTCATTACATTGTTTGATCCATCACTTGTTTTCTTTAGACTGAACCATCAATCTAGAACCTATCAATCAAGTGGACCGTCTCTTCATCTCACCCCTCTTTGACTACCCAACCTCCTTCCACACTCTTCCTTCTACTCTTCTCCTCATCCTCTCCACTCCTTTCCTCTTCTTCCTCCTCTCTTCTTCCTCCTCTCCAATCCGCTGCTGTTACCTGCTTCATGCTCTCTGAATGCAAGCCTCGGCTCGTGGATATGTGTCTATCTCTGGGATTATATAATAAAAGCCCTTACACAACACACACATACAGATTCACGTTGGGTGTTGGCATTTGTGGATAGAGTTTGTTTCATGTTTGAATTAAACCAAATCTCACTCAGCCTTCAACGCGTGCATACACACGTGTCTACAGGCTAACTCAGCCATTTAGAAAAGCAAAATGCTTTTAGTCCACACGCTTACTTACATTCACCTATACTAAGACCTTTATAAAACACATCTCTGGCTCCTGCAGTGTGAGGGTACAGATTTCCTGGATTTACCTGTCTTTCGTAAGGCAGCTTTAGTTTTCCAACTGTCCCGGGAAAGACAGAATTTGGTTTAAACCCCTAAAATACAAATTCTCTGCATTTTTTCTACTCTACAGAGACCRTAGTGACCATAACTCTGAACTAAATGCTCTAAAACAGGTCTCTGTAATGTCATTAGGATAATCACAGCCCACTGGGCACATACTGGTTGAATCAATGTTTCCACGTCATTTCAATGAAATTACAGTGAACCAACATTGAATTGACATCTGTGCCCAGTGGGAAGTAATTGTTTAGAATCTCTAGTGCCTGTTCCACTGCCTGTTGCTAAGTAGTCTCCATGGTGATAGGGTTTATTTCCTGTAGTGATTCAGCTAGCTGGGTCCACAGGGTTTACCTCTATCTTATTTGATCTTACTCCCTCTCCCATAGTCATTTTACATAAATCACCATCAGAAAGAAAGGAAGCAGACTGTCAGTGTAAATGGGTTCTGGGTTCATGGTAGAACATCACACACAGTCAAGGTAGCTCTGCAGGTTCAAGGCCTGTGCTGTGGATATCTCCTCTGCTTTTGGCTCAGGGTGGATATGAAGCTGAGGTGGGGCAAGAAAAGGATGTAGAGGGAGAGAAGAGAGGAATGGAGGGAATGGGGTGAGGGAGAATAAGATTAGAGAGTATGGCGGTGAGAGATGGGTAGAGTAAGGGAGAAAGGCATGAAGGATGTAGATAGAAAATGGGGGTGAAGGAGGGGGTGAGTGGCTGGTGCAAGGCTTTATTTAGCCCATGCCTGCAGGTGTTGCCTAGTAACAGAGACTAAACAGAACGGAGCAAGAGAGACAGTGTGCATGTTGCTTTTCTCTTTCTTTCACTCATTCCCATCCTCTCACTCTCTCGCTCTCTGTTTTTGCTGTTTCTTTGACCCTTACYTAACTCTTACAGTGGCCTGCGAAACTATTCACCCCCTTGGCATTTTTCCTATTTTGTTGCCTTATAACCTGGAATTAAAATATATTTTGGGGGGGATTTACGTTATTTGATTTACACAACATGCCTACCACTTTGAAGATGCAAAATATTTTTTATTGTGAAACAAACCAGAAATAAGACAAAAAATGGAAAACTTAAGCGTCTATAACTATTCACCCCCCCCAAAGTCAGTACTTTGTAGAGACACCTTTTGCAACAATTACAGATGCAAGTCTCTTGGGGTATGTCTCTATAAGCTTGGCACATGGATTTTTGCCCATTCTTCAAGGCAAAACTGCTCAAGGTCCTTCAAGTTGGATGGGTTCCGCTTGTGTACAGCAATCTTTAAGTCACACCACAGATT
>NC_036869.1:7687554-7692813 GCF_002910315.2 Salvelinus sp. IW2-2015
TTCAATGATGGAGGTTCTGGCTTTTTTACCAGGCAATCAAGACATTTAAATTTGTTTCCCCTTTTAAACCACGCGAGTGTGTGCTTTGAGCAGTTATGTAAGTTGCATTGGCACTGTGAAGGGGAAGTTCCGTTCCCAAGTGTCAAAGTCTCGGAAGAACGTGAAAACAGGGGCCCTCAGAAATGTTCCGGGTAATTGGAGCCGCCCAGCCCCAGCAAGTCCCGGCCCAGAAAGAAGAAAGAAGAAAGAAGAAGAACCAAAGTAGAAAACTGTTCTTGGAGAAGTGTGGGCGGGGACCCAAAATCCCTTTCGCCCCATGGTTGCCCTGTTACGTAAGTGGAATTTATACAAAGACCCTGCCTATTCCCCAACGTCAAAGGCCCCGGCAGCAATCTTCCAGCCCCCGAAACCTCCCTGAGGCTTACGAGGAGTTCCAGGCAGGCTTGTGTCCAGTGGCCAGGGGGACAATGCACCTTAGCATACTGCTAAAGGGCAAACGACTCGAGTGGTTTAAGGGGAAGACATTTAAGTGTCTTGGAATGGTTGCCTGGTCAAGCCAGACCTCAATCCACATGGAGAAATCTTTGTGGTCGCTGACTTAAAGATTGCCTGTCTGACGATGTCAGAGAACAAGGAGAAACCATCCAACGTTGGGTGGAGAGGTAACCTTGTCGAGCCAACAAAGTGACTATTGTCCTGCCGGGGGGAGTAGCAACAAAAGGCGGAAAAATTGAGTGATGAAGGCGTCAGAAAACCAGTCAATGTGCCAAGCTTATAGAGACATGACCCCAAGAGACTTTGCATCTGCTAATTGTGCAAAAGGCATAGTGCAACCCCTCCCTACATGCCACAGAGATTGACTGGGACCTAGTCGGAAGACTTCCAGTTTGGTGTGGCGCCATTTCCGTTCCAATTTTCTGGAAGCTTGCTTCAGAGCTCGGGTATTTTCTGTATACCAGGGAGTTAGTTTCTTATGACAAATGTTTTTAGTTTTTAGGGGTGCAACTGCATCTAGGGTATTGCGCAAGGTTAAATTGAGTTCCTCAGTTAGGTGGTTAACTGATTTTTGTTCTCTGACATCCTTGGGTAGGCAAAGGGAGTCTGGAAGGGCATCAAGGAATCTTTGGGTTGTCAGAATTTATAGCACGACTTTTATTGCTCCTTGGTTGGGGTCTGAGCAGATTATTTGTTGCGATTGCAAACGTAATAAAATGGTGGTCCGATAGTCCAGGGTTATGAGGAAAAACATTAAGATCCAAAACATTTATTCCATGGGACAAAACTAGGTCCAGAGTATGACTGTGGCAGTGAATAGGTCCAGAGACATGTTGGACAAAACCCACTGAGTCGATGATGGCTCCGAAAGCYTTTTGGAGTGGGTCTGTGGACTTTTCCATGTGAATATTAAAGTCACCAAAAATTTGAATATTATCTGCTATGACTACGAGGTCCGATAGGAATTCAGGGAACTCAGTGAGGAATGCTGTATATGGCCCAGGAGGCCTGCAAACAGTAGCTATAAAAGATAGATACATAGATTTCATGACTAGAAGCTCAAAAGATGAAAACGTAGTTATTTTTTTTGTCAAATGAAATTTGCTATCGTAAATGTTAGCAACACCTCCGCCTTTGCGGGATGCACGGGGGATATGGTCACTAGTGTAACCAGGAGGTGAGGCCTCATTTAACACAGTAAATTCATCAGGCTTAAGCCATGTTTCAGTCAGGCCAATCACATCAARATTATGATCAGTGATTWGTTCTTTGAYGATAACTGYCTTTGAAGTGAGGGATCTAACATTAAGTAGCCCTATTTTGAGATGTGAGGTATCACGATCTCTTTCAATAATGGCAGGAATGGAGGAGGTCTTTATTCTAGTGAGATTGCTAAAGCGTTTAGTTTTGCCCAACCTAGGTCGAGGCACAGACACGGTCTCAATGGGGATAGCTGAGCTGACTACACTGACTGTGCTAGTGGCAGACTCCGCTAACAGCCTGCTGCTTGGCCTGCACCCTATTTCATTGTGGAGCTAGGGGAGTTAGAGCCCTGTCTGTGTTCGTAGATAAGATGAGAGCACCCCTCCAGCTAGGATGGAGTCCGTCACTCCTCAACAGGCCAGGCTTGGTTCTGTTTGTGGGTGAGTCCCAGAAAGAGGGGCAATTATCTACAAATTCTATCTTTTGGGAGGGGCAGAAAATAGTTTTCAACCAGCGATTGAGTTGTKAGACTCTGCTGTAGAGCTCATCACTCCCCCTAACTGGGAGGGGGCCAGAGACAATTACTCGATGCCGACACATCTTTCTAGCTGATTTACACGCTGAAGCTATGTTGCGCTTGGTGACCTCTGACTGTTTCATCCTAACATCGTTGGTGCCGACGTGGATAACAATATCTCTATACTCTCTACACTCGCCAGTTTTAGCTTTAGCCAGCACCATCTTCAGATTAGCCTTAACGTCGGTAGCAATGCCCCCTGGTAAACAGTGTATGATCGCTGTATAATTCGTTTTAAGTCTAATACTACGGGTAATGGAGTCGCCAATGATGAACTATTGCTTACAGTGAAGTGCTTACTTACGAGCCCCTAACCAACAATGCAGATTCAAAAAATACGGATAAAATAAGAGATAAAAGTAATAAGTAATTAAAGAGCAGCAGTAAAATAACAAAAGTGAGACTATATACAAGGGGTACCGATACAGAGTCAATGTGCGGGGCACCGGTTAGTTGAGGTAGTATGTACATGTAGTAGAGTTATTAAGTTACTATGCATAGATGACAACAGAGAGTAGCAGTGGTGTAAAGAGGGGGGGTGGGGGCAATGCAAATAGTCTGGGTAGCCATGTGACTAGATGTTCAGGAGTCTTATGGCTTGAGGGTAGAAGCTGTTTAGAAGCCTCTTGGACCTAGACTTGGTGCCCGGTACTGCTTGCGGTGCGGTAGCAGAGTGAACAGTCTATGAATACGGTGGCTGGAGTCTTTGACAATTTTTAGGACTTCCTCTGACACCGCCTGGTATAGAGGTCTGGATGGCAGGAAGCTTGGTCCCAGGGATGTACTGGGCCGTTCGCACTTCCCTCTATAGTACCTTTGTCGAAGGCGAGCAGTTGCCATACCAAGCAGTGATGCAACCAGTCAGGTGCTCTCAATCGTGCAGCTGTAGAACTTTTGAGGATCTGAGGACCTATGCAAATTTTCAGTCTCCTGAGAGGGAATAGGTTTGTCGTGCCCTCTTCAAGACTGTCTTGGTGTGGTTGGACCATGTTAGTTTGTTGGTGATGTGGACACCTAGGAACTTGAAGCTCTCAACCTGCTCCACTGCAGCCATTGGCAAATTTAATGATGCTGTTTGGAGTCATGCCGTCGTGCAGTCATGAGTGAACAGGGAGTACAGGAGGGGACTGAGCACGCACCCCCGAGGGGCCTCTGTGTTTAGTCTCAGGCTCCTTAGCTTATTGATGAGCTGTTGAGGGCACTATGGTGTTGAACGCTGAGCTGTAGTCAATGAATAGAATTCTCACATAGGTGTTCCTTTTTTCCAGGTGGGAAAGGGCAGTGTGGAGTGCAATAGAGATTGCATCATCGGTGGATCTGTTGGGCGGTATGCAAATTGGAGTGGGTCTAGGGTTTCAGGGATGATGGTGGTGATGTGAGCTGTGTTGATGTGAGCCATGACTAGACTTTCAGTTGTGGTTGGGATATATTGACCAAGTTTTGGATGTACACTGAACTAAATATAAATGCAACATGTAAAGGTTGGTCCCATTTTCATGAGCTGAAATAAAAGATTCAGAAAATGTCCATACAAACACAAAATGTATTTCTCTCAAATTGTGCACAAATTTGCTTACATCCCTGTTAGTGAGCATTACTCCTTTGCCAAGACAAACATCCACCTGACAGGTTGGCATATTAAGGTGATTAAAACTTCTTAGGGACCAATCCCGTTAACGGGATCGATTTGACAACATCCGGTGAAATGGCAGAGAGCCAAATTCAAATTAATTATTGAGAAATATTAACTTTCATACAATCACAAGTGCAATACACCAAATTAAAGCTTTACTTCTTGTTAATCAGCCACCGTATCAGATTTCAAAAAGGCTTTACGGCGAAAGCATACCATGCTATTATCTGAGGACAGCACCCCATCAAACAAACACAGACAATCATATTTCCTCCCGCCAGCGCGACACAAAACTCAGAAATAACGATATAATTCATACCTTCTTTGACGAGCTTCTTCTGTTGGCACTCCAATATGTCCCATAAACATCACAAATGGTCCTTTTTTGTATTAATTCCATCATTATAGCTCCAAACATGTAATTTATTTGGCGCGTTTGATCCAGAAAAACACCGCGGTTCCAACTCGCACAACATGACTACAAAAATATCTAATAAATTACCTGTAATCTTTGTCCAAACATTTCAAACAACTTTCCTAATACAACTTTAGGTATTTTTTTACGTAAATAATCGCTAATATTTAATACGGATAAACTGCGTTCAATAGCGGATAAAAACAAAGTGGAGGCGAGTTTTCAGGTCGTGCGCCCCTAACAAACAGTACACTAGACTCGACCCTCGTTCTGACAAGCCCTACTTCTTCATTCTCCAAAGGAAAAGCATCAACCCAATCTTAAAGACTGTTGACATCTAGTGGAAGCAATAGGAATCACAAGCAGGTGCCTTAGAAATCTTAGATCCGCATAAGAAACCCATTGAAAAGAGAGTGAACTCAAAAAATGTTTTTCCTGGATGGTTTGTCCTCGGGGTTTCGCCTGCCAAAAAGGTTCTGTTATACTCAACAGTTTTAGAAACTGCAGAGTGTTTTCCATCACAATCTACTAATAATATGCATATCCTAGCTTTGGGCCTGAGTAGCAGGCAGTTTACTTTGGGCACGCTTTTCATCCTGATTTGAAAATACCGCCCCTAGCCTAGAGAGGTTTTAAATAGCATGATCATTACACAGGTGCACCTTTTTGCTGGGCACTATAAAAGTCCACTCTAAAATACACAAACAAGTGCCACAGATGTCTCAGTTGAGGGATGCGTGCAATTGGCATGCTGACTCGCAGCAATGCTGACTGCAGCAATGTCCACCAGACCTTTCAACTGTTACTGTAGTATTTCAATACTACAGTGATATCTATATGCTTGTGTTCCTAGCTCCAACAGTGAACTTGCTGATTTCGGTCACAACTTGCAGACTTGTTTACGTGCTGCTGTCTTTTTGTGCCAAATCTCTTCTC
>NC_036869.1:7697076-7704854 GCF_002910315.2 Salvelinus sp. IW2-2015
ACTACACCTGTTGTATTACGTGCATGTAACTAATAAAATTTGATTTGAATACCAATACTTTCTGTGTCATAGTTCAACTGTTGGTTTAACTATCAGTTCAGAAAGTAACCACAATTGGCAAGTTTTTGGTAGAACGACTGAGAAAGTCAGTTCTGGGGTGCGTTCAGTTCGATTGAACATTTGGTACGTTGCATAACAGATTGTACTGAATGACACCTTTCCCCAAAATGTTCTTCAATGTTCTTTAACAGACTTTGAGGTAGCCTGCGTTTGCTGCAGTTGATGGGTTTGGTGGCGTGTGGCTTGAAGCAATGAATGACGTATTTTACAGAGCAGCGGTGCATTTTGAACCCACAACCCAATCCCTCCCCGTTTTCCAACTGGTCGTTACGAACAGCACTGTTTCCGTTTACTTGAACTTTGCATTACGTTTTTTTGTACTGAACACAGCTATGGTGACTTTTCTACTCCAAAATTAATGRRAAWAAAATGGTGACACTATTTAAAATTAAAGGCCCCTTCCAAAAATTTGCTTAACAACATATTCGTCCATATTATCAGGCTGGTGTGATATTTAGCATTATAAACTGGGTGGTTCGATTCCTGAATGCTGATTGGCTGACAGCCGTATGACAAAACATGTATTTTTACTTCCATAATTACTTTGGTAACCAGTTTATAATAGCAATAAGGAACTTCGGGGGTTTCTGGTATGTGGTCAATATACCACTGCTAATGGCTGTATCCTCAACACTGGGGCCCCACAAGGGTGCGTGCTCAGCATCCCTCCTGTACTCCCTGTTCACCCATGACTGCGTGGCCAAACACACCTCCAACTCAATCATCAAGTTTGCAGATGACACAGCAGTAGTAGGCTTGATTACCAAYGATGACGAGACAACCTACAGGGAGGCGGTGAGGGCTCTGGGAGTGTGGTGCCTGGATATCAACCATTCACTCAACGTCAACAAAACAAAGGAGATGATCATGGACTTCAGGAAGCAGCAGAGGGTGCACCCCCCTATCTACATCAACGGGACCATAGTGGAGAAGGTGGAAAGCTTCAAGTTCCTCAGCGTACACATCACTGACAAACTGAAATGGACCACCCACACAGACAGTGTGGTGAAGAATGCTCAACAGAGCCTCTTCAACCTCAGGAGGCTAAAGAAATTTGGCTTGTCACCTGTCGGGCTGTATCAYTGCCTGGTACGGCAACTGCACCGCCTGCAACCGCAAGGCTCTCCAGAGCRTGGTGCTGTCTGCCCAACGCATTGCTGGGAACCACTACCCGCCCTCCAGGACACCCACAGCACCCGATGTCACAGGATGGCCAAAAATATTATCAAGGACATCAACCACTCGAGCCACTGCCTGTTCACCCCGCTATCATCCTGAAGGTGAGGTCAGTACAGGTGCATCAAAGCTGGGACCGAGAGACNTGGCGGGAGGAAATATGATTGTCTGTGTTTGTTTGATGGGGTGCTGTCCTCAGATAATAGCATGGTATGCTTTCGCCGTAAAGCCTTTTTGAAATCTGATACGGTGGCTGGATTAACAAGAAGTAAAGCTTTAATTTGGTGTATTGCACTTGTGATTGTATGAAAGTTAAATATTTCTAATAATTTAATTTGAATTTGGCTCTCTGCYATTTCACCGGATGTTGTCAAATCGATCCCGTTAACGGGATTTGGTCCCTAAGAAGTTTKAATCACCTTAATATGCCACACCTGTCAGGTGGATGTTTGTCTTGGCAAAGGAGTAATGCTCACTAACAGGGATGTAAGCAAATTTGTGCACAATTTGAGAGAAATACATTTTGTGTTTGTATGKACATTTTCTGCAATCTTTTATTTCAGCTCATGAAAATGGGACCAACTCTTTACATGTTGCATTTATATTTTAGTTCAGTGTACATCCAAAACTTGGTCAATATATCCCAACCACAACTGAAAGTCTAGTCATGGCTCACATCAACACAGCTCACATCACCACCATCATCCCTGAAACCCTAGACCCACTCCAATTTGCATACCGCCCCAACAGATCCACCGATGATGCAATCTCTATTGCACTCCACACTGCCCTTTCCCACCTGGAAAAAAGGAACACCTATGTGAGAATTCTATTCATTGACTACAGYTCAGCGTTCAACACCATAGTGCCCTCAAAGCTCATCAATAAGCTAAGGAGCCTGRGACTAAACACAGRGGCCCCTCGGGGGTGCGTGCTCAGTCCCCTCCTGTACTCCCTGTTCACTCATGACTGCACGACCAGGCATGACTCCAACAGCATCATTMAATTTGCCAATGGCTGCAGTGGAGCAGGTTGAGAGCTTCAAGTTCCTAGGTGTCCACATCACCAACAAACTAACATGGTCCAACCACACCAAGACAGTCTTGAAGAGGGCACGACAAACCTATTCCCTCTCAGGAGACTGAAAATTTGGCATAGGTCCTCAGATCCTCAAAAGGTTCTACAGCTGCACGATTGAGAGCAACCTGACTGGTTGCATCACTGCTTGGTATGGCAACTGCTCGGCCTTCGACCAAAAGGTACTATAGAGGGAAGTGCGAACGGCCCAGTACATCCCTGGGRCCAAGCTTCCTGCCATCCAGGACCTCTATACCAGGCGGTGTCAGAGGAAGTCCCTAAAAATTGTCAAAGACTCCAGCCACCGTATTCATAGACTGTYCACTCTGCTACCGCACGGCAAGCAGTACCGGGGCACCAAGTCTAGGTCCAAGAGGCTTCTAAACAGCTTCTACCCTCAAGCCATAAGACTCCTGAACATCTAGTCACATGGCTACCCAGACTAGTTTGCATTGCCCCCCACCCCCCCTCTTTACACCACTGCTACTCTCTGTTGTCATCTATGCATAGTAACTTAATAACTCTACCTACATGTACATACTACCTCAACTAACCGGTGCCCCCGCACCATTGACTCTGTATCGGTACCCCTTGTAGTATAGTCCTCACTTTTGTTATTTTACTGCTGCTCTTTAATTACTTATTACTTTTATCTCTTATTCTTATCCGTAATTTTTTTGAATCTGCATTGTTGGTTAGGGCTCGTAAGTAAGCACTTCACTGTAAGCATAGTTCAACTACACCTGTTGTATTACGTGCATGTAACTATAAAATTTGATTTGAATACCAATACTTTCTGTGTCATAGTTCAGCTGTTGGTTTAACTATCAGTTCAGAAAGTAACCACAATTGCAGTTTTTGTGTTAGAACGGACTGAGAAGTCAGTTCTGGGGTGCGTTCAGTTCGATTGAACATTTTACCGTTGCATAACGATTGTACTGAAATGACCACCTTTCCCAAATGTTCTTCAATGTCTTTAACAGACTTTGAGGTAGCCTCGCGTTGGCTGCAGTTTGAACTGGGTTGGGCGTTTGTGGCTTGAAGCAATGAATGACGTATTTTAACAGAAGCAGCGGTGCATTTTGAACCCCACAAACGCCAATGCCCTCCCCTTTCCAACTGGTCCGTTACGAACAGCACTGTTTCCGTTTACTTGAACTTTGCATTACGTTTTTTTGTACTGAACACAGCTATGGTGACTTTTCTACTCCAAAAATTAATGAAATAAAATGGTGACACTATTTAAAATTAAAGGCCCCTTCCAAAAATTTGCTTAACATCATATTCCGTCCAATATTATCAGGCTGATGTGATTATTAAGCATTATAAACTGGGGTTCGATTCCTGAATGCTGATTGGCTAGCAAGCCGTACTGACAAATACATGTATTTTTTACTTCCATAATTTACTTTGGTAACCAGTTTCATAATAGCAATAAGGAACTTCGGGGGTTTCTGCGGTATGTCGGTTCAAGATCCACTGCTAATGGCTGTATCCTCAACACTGGGCCCCAACAAGGTTTGCGATGCTCAGCATCCCTCCGTGTTACTCCCTGTTCACCCATGGTTACCCATACTGCGGCTGCCAAACCACACCTTCCACACTCAATCATCAAGTTTGCAGATTGACACAGCAGTATAGCTTGATTACCAACGATGACGAGACAACCTCAGGAGGCGGTGAGGGCTCTGGGATGTCGGTGCCTGGATTATCAACCATTCACTCAACTCACAAAGACAAGAGAGATTGATCATGGACTTCAGGAAGCAGGCAGAGGTGACCCCCCTTATCTTACCATCAACGGGACCATAGTTTGGAGAAGGTGGAAAGCCGTCAGTTCCGTCACCGTACACATCACTGACAACACTGAAGATGGACCCATCCCACACAAGACAGTGTGGTGAAGTGAATGCTCAACAGAGCCTCTTCAACTCAGGAGGCTAACAGAATTTTGGCTGTGTACCTGTCGGGCTGATCATGCTGTACAGGCAACTTGCACCGCCTGCAACCGCAAGGCTCTCCCAAGACGCGTGGTGCTGTCTGCCCAACGCATTGCTGGGAACCACTTACCCGCCCTCCAGGACACCCACAGACCCGATGTCACAGGATGGCCAAAAATATTATCAAGGAACATCAACCACTCGAGCCCCAGCTGCCTTGGTTCACCCCGGCTATCATCCTGAAGGTGAGGTCAGTACTAGGTGCCAATCAAAGCTGGGACCCGAGAGACTGAAAAACCAGATTCATCTCAAGGCCATCAGACTGTTAACAGCCATCACTAGCATTAGAGGCTGCTGTCTATAGGCATAGACGAGAAATCACTGGCCACTTTAAGGTGAAAACACTAGTCACTTTAATGATGTTTACCTCGGCATTTATACATCCTCATATGTAATATACTGTTCTATACTTTCTAACTGTATCATAAGTCAGTTCCGCTCTGACATCCGCTCGTCCATTAATGTATCGTAGTCTTAATTTCATGCTCACTTAGATTTTGTTTTTATGGGTGTATTGGGTATCATGTTCGTGTATTTGTTAGAATATACTGCACCTGTTGGAGCTAGAAGCCATAATGTATTTCGCTACATCCCGCAATAACATCCTGCTAATCAAGTAGTGTAACCAATACAACATTTAGATTTGCCTAATAAACAGCCCTTTAGCCGTAGGTATATTGGCCTTATACCAACCCCCTCATGCCTTATTGCTTAAACTTCTACCTGCGCACGGCAGTCCTTTTACGGATCATTTCTCTAAACATACCGCTGAATTGCATCAGGCGCAAAATATACCAAAATCTTCCCACTCAATCATGCGCAGATCACAAGTAAAGATTACCAAAACACACCAAAAACACAGCTTAGTCTTGTTGTTAAATCCACCTATTCGTGTCAGATTTGGAAACTATGCTTACAGAGAAAGAATCCCAAGTGTTTGTGAGTTGTATCAATCAATGCACCTAGGGTAAAACAGCTAGCCCCAATTAGCATGGGTCACGAAAGTCAGAAAGCAATAGAATTAACGCTTACCTTTGATAATCTTCAGATTGTTTGCAACTCACGAGACTCCCAGTTACACAACAAATGTTATTTTTGTTCGATAAATATTACTTTTATAACAAAAAAAACGCCATTTGGGTTGCGCGTTATGTTCAGGAGAAAACCAAGCCTCGTTCCGTTCGACAAACATTCCAAAAGTAATCTGTAATGGTCGTAGAAACAGGTCAATGATTTTTATAATCAATCTCGGGTGTTTTTAACAAACATATCCGATAATATTTCACCGGACTGAACCTATCAATAAGAGAAGAAAAAAAGTAAGACAATGGAGAATCCCCTCGGCCGCAGGAACTATTCAGAGGACACCTGACTACTTTTGAAAAATCTATAGCTCATTTTTCAAAATAAAACCCTGAAACTAATGGTCTTAAAGCCTGGTCACAGCCTGAGGAAGCCATTGGAAAAGGAATCTGGTTGATACCCTTTAAATGAAGAAAAACAGGCCCAGGAAACACAGATTTAAAAAAAAAGAAAATATCACTTCCGGGTTAGATTTTCTCAGGTTTTTCGCCGCCAGAATCCAGTTTTGTTATACTCACAGACAATATTTGACAGTTTTGGAAACTTATCTGGAGTGTTTTCTATCCTAATCTGTAAATTAAAGGCATATTTTACGATCTGACCGTGGAGAGAAATAGTCTGTTTTAACCTTTGGGAACGTTATTTAAAAAAATAAAAAAATCTGACCCCTTAGCGTCAAGAGGTTAAACAAGCAATTTATCACATGTAGCCCAAACAGATTTGCAGCTATAGGCTATAATTAAATAGGCTGAAGCATGGGGTTGCCATCTGTATTTGTGCTAATCAGCTGATCAGTGCCTTCCCAAACTGTTATCTGTTATTGTGTGCCCCCGTTCATCATGGGAGAAAAATCATTATGCGCCTCCCCACTAACCCCCACACAAAAATATGGTATATGATACATTTTATTAATTCAAGAAATTAGTACATAACAAACACCATACTAGAGGGTTTCCCTGCCATATTAAAATCAAGAAGGAAGAAATAATAAAGAGAAAATACACCTCACTGCTTCTACTGCTTTAGCACGACTCTGCCAACCCTGATGTCCTGTCGTGTTGAAGCCTGGGCTGAAAGGTCCTTGCCGTTGTCTGATCCTGGCTCTTAGGAAGGCCACCAAAATTCTGAGATTTCCATTACCCAACTATACATTTTCCGTTCAAGATAAGACTGCCAAAGGGGAAGGTTGCAATCATCTACTGCAGGAGATAGCCTCAAAAGTAATGTCATACTTTCCAGGTCCCATACCCAAACAGTTCGAACTTCTTAATTAAAAAAATTAATCTCTCCAGAAATAGTCTCTCACTGTTTGCCGCCTGCTATCGAACCCCCCTTCAGGCTCCCAGCTGTGCCCTGGACCACCATTTGTGGAATTGATTGCCCCCATCTAGCTTCAGAGTTTGTTCTGTTAGTGACCTAAACAGGGATATGCTTAACACCCAGCAGTCTTACAATCTAAGCTAGATAGATGCCCTCATTCACACAAATCATCAAGGAACCCACCAGGTCAACCCTTATCCGTAAACAGGGTACCCTCATAAACATTATCCTGACCAACTTGCCCTCCCAAATTACACCTTCTGCTGTCTCAATCAGGATCTCAGGCGATCACATGCCCATTGCCTGTATCCGCTACTGGGTCCCCGGCGGTTTTTCTTCAAACGGGACCACCCCTTTTTTAGTTTTTTTTTTTTTTTTTTCATCACTGTCAAACGCTCCCCTTAAAAACCACTTATCTTGCCAAGCAGAGAAGTGGGCCTTTTTTTTATTTTCAATGTGACCTGGCCCGGGCTATCTGGAAGGATATTGACTCATCCGTCCAGTATGAGAAGAGGATGGCCTGTCATTTCCCCCCCCGCCTCCCGCCGGCCACCCCCCCGTCCCCCTCTGCCCCTTCCGCCCGCCCCCCCCCCACCCCCCCCTCCCACACCCCCATCCCTCCTCCCTACCGTCACCTCCCCCCCCCCACCCCCCCCATGCTCCCCTTTAAAAGTAACTTCCTCACCATCTTAGAAAATTTATAAAAGCATGCCCCGTTTCCAAAAAAAAAAAAAAAAAAAAAAAAAAAAAAAAAAAAAAATAAAAAAAAAAAAAAAAAAAAAAAAAAAAAAAAAAAAAAAAAAAAAAAAAAAAATAAAAAAAAAAAAAAATGCAGCAAACTAAGAACAGATATGCCTTTGGTTCACTTTTCCAGACCTGACTGCCCTCGACCGAAAGGCACAAACATCTGTGGCGGATTGCAATATTGCATCGAATAGATCCCGCGATATGCACTGTTCTAGTGGGAATGTCGCGCTAAGGAACCCAATTACACGTCAGTCA
>NC_036869.1:7707362-7721538 GCF_002910315.2 Salvelinus sp. IW2-2015
CTACTTGGAAACGTTGTTGACTCTGTACTGGTAGGTTGGTAGGAAATAAAGTATAATTCGAATTCCTGCCTTTCCACTGGTTATATTAACTTCGGTGTGTCCCGTCCACGGGACGGTTGAGCTAACATATGGTAATTCATTAGCATGATTTGTTCATCTAACATGCACTGTCGAATTTACAGTAGCTATTACAGTGAACAAATTACCATGCTTATTGATTATGAGAGAGAGTGCACAATTAGTTTGACATGCCCAAACACGTTCATTATATAACCACAACATTGTGCAAACATTTGGGCAGTTCTTAACCCAATTAATAAATTTGAACAGAGAATGCAATCGTTCATTGGATTACCTCAAATGAACAAATCTATAATTGCGCATGGGCATGAATAATAAATTAATGCCTCTCTTGCAATTAAAAGATGATGGTACAAAAAACAACAAGAACATGTTGTTCTTTTCTGTAGTATTATATTTACCAGATCTGATGTTCTAATTTCCTTATATTGCTGTTCACACTTCCACAAACTCAAGTGTTTTCCTTTTCAAATACGTACCATTATGCATATATGCCTTGCTTCAGGGCCTGAGCTACACGGCAGTTAGATTTGGGTACGACTCTTTAGGTGCATTTTTTTTTAAAGGGGCGGATCCTTAAGAGGTTGATTTAAGCATCCGAAGGTCCGTCGGCGGTAAATATCCTCCGGGTGAGATGAGCACCGCATACAGTCGTGGCCAAAAGTTGTGAGAATGGGCACACTGTCATTTCAGCCATGCCGAAAGAGACCAGCTGACATCTGTCAGTGTTCTGCTCGTTAACACAAGGTTGAGTGTGACGAGTGGCAAGGCTGGAGATCACTTCTGTTCTGCGATTGAGTTTCGCATAACAGACTGAAACTTCAAAGGAGGGTCGCTTGATCATTGTTCTTCTCCTGTCATATCATGGTTACCTGCAAGAACACGTTATTGCCCCGTCATCATTCCCAGCCTTTTGTAAAACAAAAAAGGGGTGTCTCACAGGCAGTATATTGATCCAGTAAGATTGCACCTAAATCAACCATGTATTGATCATCAAGAACTTAAGCTGAGAGCAGTTCAATTGTTGGTATGAGAAAGCTTTCAAGAGGGCGCCCAAAAGACTTCCAGCAAAATTGTGCCAGACCGGCTCCTAATTGCCTCTTTGATTCAGCTGCTGGTTAGATCTGCATCTCAACCAGACTACAGAGCTTGCTAACGAGTGGAGAATTCAGGATGAGGGCATCTGCACGCACAGTTTGAGGCAAAAGACTTTTTTGCGAGATGGCCTGTGTTCAATCTAGGCAGGCAAAAGAAGCCGACTTCTCCTCAAGGAAAACAACACATCAGCAGACTTTTGATCTCTCATCTCTGCCCATAAGTGATCAAGAGCTGCACTGAGACTGACCAGTTTAATACGTATTACGCTATCTCACCTCGATCAAATGTCCCCTTCCGATTTGTTTGGGGCATCTGGAAAAAAAGCTTGTCCGGAGAAGACAAGGTGAGCGTACCATCAGTCCTGTTCATGCCAACAGTAAAGCATCCTGAGACCATTGATTGTCGGGCGGGTTGCTTCTCAGCCAAGGGAGTGGGCTCACTCACAATTTTGCCTAAGAACACAGCCATGAATAAAGATTGATACCAACACATCCTCCGAGAGCAACTTCTCCCAACCATCCAGGAACAGTTTGGTGACGAACAATGCCTTTTCCAGCATGATGGAGCACCTTGCCATAAGGCAAAAGTGATAACTAAGTGGCTCTGGGAACAAAACATCAATATTTTGGGTCCATGGCCAGGAAACTCCACAGACCTTAATCCCATTGAGAACTTGTGGTCAAACCTCAAGAGGCAGGTGGACAAACAAAAACCCTCAAATTTTGACAAACTCCAAGCATTGATTATGCAAGAATGGGCTGCCATTAGTCAGGATGTGGCCCAGAAGTTAATTGACAGAATGCCAGGGCGGATTGCAGAGGTCTTGAAAAAGAAGGGTCAACATTGCAAATATTGAGTCTTTGCATCAACTTCATGTAATTGTCAATAAAATCCTTTGACACTTATGAAATGCTTGTAATTATACTTCAGTATTCCATAGTAACAACTGACAAAAATATCTAAAGACATTGAAGCAACAAACTTTGTGGAATTTAATATTTGTGTCATTCTCAAAACTTTTGGCCACGACTGTACAGTCGACGTGCACAGTTCCCTTACTCCAATCCGATCGCTTCAACTGGACAAACCGGTCCCACTTCAAAGCTAGCTTCTCGTTTTTGGTCCACAAATGAGTTGTAACCCCGTCCTTGTGGATATTACTGCATTAGCTACGAACAACGGAAAACTACTACAACGCTCGCTCGACTACCACTACAMAACCAGTGGAGGCTCCTCATAGGAGGAAGGGGAGGACCATCCTCCATAGGTCATTTCGTTTAAAAAACTATCCTCCAACCTATCAGAGCTCTTGCAGCATGAACCGAGATGTTATCCACCCAATCAAAGGATCAGAGAATAAATCTAGTACTGAAAGCATAAACTAAGACTAGCTAACACTGGGGTGCATAAAATGTGATGAGTATTGACTCAGAGAGAGGAGAGAGAGAGAGCAATAGTTAAACAATAATTTATTCAGAGAGCAGGAGCGAGAGAAAAAAGAGAGAGAGACTGTAAAACCATATTTTATTTTTTTTTTTTACATAGCTAGCAGCTCTATGTATGGAGCTGGAATTCCTCTTGAATTTGCAGACGTGTTGCTGTGCGTTTTGTTGACAACTTTACTTTGCTAGCTTTGCTTTGCTAGCTGACAACTTTACGTTTTTTTTTCTTTTTAATTACCGTTTATTTTTTAGTTTTTCCATCACAACTTTTTTCCCTCATTCAACTTTTTCACTCCGGACGCTTTATCTGGACATGGTTCGTCAGCACCTTCAACAGCCGAAGCTAAGTAGTAACATTAACATGATGTCTTCTAATTGCATTCGCTGTACCTCATAATATACAGGAGAATGATCGCCTTACGGCGAGGTAGCTGTGCTACAAGCCCAGCTTCAGACGCAATTGTTAGGCAAGGTATTTCAGTGTAGGAAAGGAAGAAACAGCGTCTGTGCCACCAGTAAGTACAGATAGTAACGTTAGTTTAATCCCCCCGCACTGTCCCCGCGCCGGACAATTTTCTCATGGATTCTAGAGGGAATGCTGTTGGAATGCTCAACCGGTGTCGCTCATTCAGCCGACAGAAACTTTCAACCCGTTTTCCCATTGAAGTAGCGAGTCGGAGGTCTGAGGCCGAGTCTTCTCTTGTCTCTACTACTCCCGTTACGGGGTCTGAGACGCCGAAGGTCTCCACCATTAGCTCTGACAATTGAAAACCCTAGTCACTTGGCGACTCCATTACCCGCAGTATTAGACTTAAAACGAATCACCCAGCGATCATACACTGTTTACACAGGGGCAGGGCTACCGACGTTAAGGCTAATCTGAAGATGGTGCTGGCTAAAGCTAAAACTTGGAGAGTAGAGAGTATAGAAGATATTGTTATCACGTCGGCGACCAACGATGTTAGGATTACAGTCAGAGATCACCAAGCACAACATAGCTTCAGCCTGTAAATCAGCTAGAAAGATGTGTCGGCATCGAGTAATTGTCTCTGGCCCCTCCCAGTTAGGGGAGTGATGAGCTCTACAGCAGAGTCTCACAACTCAATCGCGTGGTGAAAACTGTTTTTCTGCCCCTCCCAAAAGATAGAATTTGTGATAATTGGCCCTCTTTCTGGGACTCACCCCAAAACAGGACCAAGCCTGACCTGCTGAGGAGTGACGGACTCCATCCTAGCTGGAGGGGTGCTCTCATCTATTCTACACATAGATAGGGCTCTAACTCTAGCTCCACAATGAAATAGTGCAGGCCAGGCAGCAGCTGTTAGCCAACCTGCCAGCTTAGTGGAGTCTGCCAATAGCCACAGTTCAGTAGTCAGCTCAGCCATCCCCATTGAGACTGTGTCTGTGCCTCGACCTAGGTTGGGCCAAACAAACATGCGGTGTTCGCCTTAGCAATCTCACTAGGATAAGACCTCCTCATTCCTGCCATTATTGAAAGAGATCGTGATACCTCACATCTCAAAATAGGGTTACTTAATGTTAGATCCCTCACTTCAAAGGCAGTTTATAGTCAATGAACTAATCACTGATCATAATTCTTGATGTGATTGGCCTGACTGAAACATGGCTTAAGCCTGATGAATACTGTGTTAAATGAGCCTCACCTCCTGGTTACACTAGTGACCATATCCCCCGTGCATCCCGCAAAGGCGGAGGTGTTGCTAACATTTACTAGCAAATTTCAATTGACAAAAAAAAAAAATACTTTTTCGTCTTTTGAGCTTCTAGTCATGAATCTATGCATCCTACTCAATCACTTTTAATACTCTGTCATAGGCCTCCTGGGCCATATACAGCTCCTCTCTGAGTTTCCCTGAAACCTATCAAGACCTTGTAGTCATAGCAGATCATATTAAAATTTTTGGTGATTTTAATATTCATATGAGAAAGTCCACAGACCCACTCCAAAAGTCTTCGGACGGCATCATCGACTCAGTGGTTTTGTCCAACATGTCTCTGGACCTACTCACTACCACAGTCATACTCTGGACCTAGTTTTGTCCCATGGAATAAAATGTTGATACTTAATGTTTTTCCTCATAATCCTGGACTGTCGGACCACCATTTTATTACGTTTGCAATCGCAACAAATAATTGCTCAGACCCCAACCAAGGAGCATCAAAGCGTGCCTATAATTCTCAGACAACACACAAAATTCTTGACGCCCTTCCAGACTCCTTTTGCCTACCCAAGGACGTCAGAGGACAAAAATCAGTTAACCACCTAACTGAGGAACTCAATTTAACCTTGCGCAATACCCTAGATGCAGTTGCACCCCTAAAAACGAAAAACATTTGTCATAAGAACTAGCTCCCTGTATACAGAAAATACCCGAGCTTTGTGAAGCAAGCTTCAGAAAATTGAACGGAAATGCGCCACACCAACTGGAATCTTCCGACTAGCTTGGAAAGACAGTACCGTGCAGTACCGAAGAGCCCTCACTGCTGCTCGATCATCCTACTTTTCCAACTTAATTGAGGAAAATAAGAACAATCCAAAATTTATTTTTGATACTGTGCAAACTAACTAAAAAGCAGCATTCCCAAGGAGAGGATGCTTTCACTTCAGCAGTAATAAATTCATAACTCTTTGAGGAAAAAATCATGATCATTAGAAAGCAAATTACGACTCCTCTTTAAATCTGCATATTCCTCCAGGGCTTACTGTCCTGGATCTGCACAGACTCTGCCGGGCCTGGGATCGGGAGAGCACTTAAGTGTTTTAGTACTATATCTCTTGACACAATGATGAAAATATCATGGCCTCTAAACCTTCAACTGCATACGGATCCTCATCTACTAAACTACTGAAAGACGTCTTCTTCTTGCTTGGCCCCCTATGTTGAACAATAAACGGCTCTCAATCCACCGGATGTGTACCAAACTCACTAAAAGTGGCAGTAATAAAGCCTCTCTTGAAAAAGCCAAACCTGACCCGGAAAATATAAAAAAACACTATCGGCCTATATCGAATCTTCCATTCCTCTCAAACTTTGTGAAAACTGTTGCGCAGCAACTCACTGCCTTCCTGAGACAAAACAATGTATACGAAATGCTTCAGTCTGGTTTTAGACCCTATCATAGCACTGAGACTTGCACTGTGAAGGTGGTAAATGACCTTTTAATGGCTCAGGCGACGAGGCTCTTGCATCTGCCCTCGTGCTACTAAGACCTATTAGTGCTGCCTTTGACACCATCATCACCCACATTCTTTTGGAGGACTGGAAACCCAAATTGGTCTACACGGACAAGTTTCCTGGTCTGTATGAGATCTTGTCCTCTTGACAAATCCTGTCAACTGTCTTCGGTGTCACAATGGTTCCGTTTAGGACCACTATTTGTTTTCACTTATATATTTTACCTCTTGGGGATGTTATTCGAAAATCGATTGTTAACTTTCACTGCTATTGCGGATGGCACACAGCTGTTACATTCAATGAAACATTGATCCGCAAATTGCCCTCGCTAAAGCTGGTGTCTCAAATACGTGAAGGGATGCTTCAACCTGTGTTCTCTACTTTTTGAAGACTCGGACAAAACAGAGATGCCTTTTCTACGGCCAAGAAACAAAGAGATCTTCTGTTATCTGACTTTATCTTGATGGTTTGTAAAGTCGCTCAATATATAATCTTGACTGGTGAAGGACTCTTCTTGGGGCTTCGTTTTCTCTGACCTGATCTCTCTTTTGACGACATATCAAGACTGTTTCAAGGACAGCTTTTTTCCACTGTACGTAACATTGCAAAAATCAGAAATTTTCTGTCTAAAAATGATGCAGAAACATTATCGATGCATTTGTTACTTCTAGGTTGAATCTACTGCAATGCTCTACTTTCCGGATACCCGTTAAGCACTAAATAAATTCAGTTAGTGCTAAATACGGCTGCTAGATCCTGACTAGAACCGAAAATGTATCATTACTCCAGTGCTAGCTTCCCTACACTGGTTCCTGTTAAAGCAAGGCTGATTTCAAGGTTTACTGCTAACTATAAGCGTTCCATGGGCTTGCTCCTACCTATCTTTTCCGAGTTGGTCCTGCCGTATCATACCTTATACTTACGCTCGGTCACAAGACGCAGCCTCCTAATGTCCTAGAATTCTAAGCAAACAGCGGGAGGCAGGGCTTTCTCCTGTAGATCTCCATTTTTTATGGAACGGTCTGGCCTATCCCATGTGAGAGACGCAGACTCGGGGTCTTCAAACCTTTAAGTCTTTACTGAAGACTTATCTCTCAGTAGGTCAATATGGATTGAGTTAGTCTGGCCCAGGAGTGTGAAGGGTGAACGGAAGGCTTGGAGCACAACCCCCTTTGCTGTCTCTTCTCCTGGCCGGTTGTCCCCTCTCTCCACTGGGATTCTCTGCTCTAACCCCATTACAGGGGTGAGTCACTGGCTTATTGTGCTCTTTCATGCCGTCCCTGGGAGGGGTGCGTCATTGAGTGGGTTGAGTTTGCTACGTGATTACATCTTCCTGTTTTGGGCTGCCCCCCCTTGGTTTTGCTGTGGGTGGATTCTTTGTGGGCTATATCTGGCCTTGTCCGGATGTAAGTTGGTGTTAAGATATCCCTTCTAGTGTGTGGGGGCTGTGCTTTGGCAAAGTGGTGGGGTTATATCCTTCCTGTTTGGCCCTGTCCGGGGTTTCTTCTGATGGCCACATGTTCCTCGACCCCCTGTCTCAGGCCTTCCAGTATTTATGCTGCAGTAGTATGTGTCGGGGGCTAGGGTCAGTTGGTTATACCTGGAGTACTTCTCCTATCTTATCCGTTCGCTGTGTGAATTTAAGTATGCTCTCTCTAATTCTCTCGTTCTCTCTTTCTTTCTCTCTCTCGAGAACCTGAGCCTAGACCATACGTCACGCAAACCGGGCATGTGATGACCCTTGCTGTCCCCAGTCGCTGCCTCTTGCTATTTCCAGTTTCGCTTTCTGCCTGCGGTTATGGACCCCTACCTGTCCCAGACCTGCTGTTTCAACTCTTAATGATCGGCTATGAAAACCAACTGATATTTTATTCCTGATTTTATTTGACCATGCTTGTCATTTATGAACATTTTGAAAATCTTGGCTCTCTCTAATTCTCTTTTCTTTCTGCTCTCTCGAGGACCTAGCCTAGACCATACGTCAGGACTACCAGGCATGATGACTCCTTGCTGTCCCCCAGTCCACCTGGCCTTGCTGCTATTCCAGTTTCAACTGTTCTGCCTGCGGTTATGAACCGCCACCTGTCCCAGACCTGCTATTTTCAACTCTTAATGATCGGCTATGAAAAACCAACTGAAAATTATTCAATGATTATTACTTGACCATTGCTTGTCTTATGCAAATCTTCGAACCAATTGGTATAGTTCTGTTATAATCTCCACCCGGCACAGCCAGAAGAGGACTCTCATAGCCTGGTTCCTCTCTAGGTTTCTTCCTAGGTTTTGGCCTTTCTAGGGAGTTTTTCCTAGCCACCGTGCTTCTACACCTGCATTGCTTGCTGTTTGGGGTTTTAGGCTGGGTTTCTGTAATGCACTTCGAGATATTAGCTGATGTACGAAGGGCTATATAAAATAAACTTGATTTGATTTGATTTGATATTAGAGACACATATTTCCCTCAGATTACACAGACCCGCAAAGAATTTGAAAACAAACCCAATCTTGATAAACGCCCATATCTATTAGGTGAAATACCACAGTGTGCCACCACAGCAGCAAGATGTGTGACCTATTGCCACAGGAAAAGGTCAACCAGTGGAGCACAAACACCATTGTAAATACAACCTATGTTTGTTTATTTATTTTCCCTTTCATACTTCAACTATTTGAACATTGTTACAACACTGTACATAGCCAATAATATAACATTTGAAATGTCTATATTTTAAAATGTTTGAGTGTAATCCTTACTGTTCATCTTAGTTTATTTCCTGTCTATTTCACTTGCTTTGGCAATGCAAACATAAGTTAACCATGCCAATAAAACAAATAGAAAGAGACAGCGCTAGAGAAACGACAGAGCGAGCGAGAGAGAGGGATCAGATGAGCTGGGCAAACCGCATCATTTCAACTACCAGCTCTCAGTCTCAAGTCAGAATTAAAACCTTGTGGTTGTAAATCAATGAGATAAGAATATATATTTACCCACGCAAAAAGACAGACAAAAGTCAATTGAATTTCCAATGTGTTATCACTATGCTTTTAATCATTTAAAAGCACAGCAAGTTCAAATGGAAATAAAATGTCTAATATTGTGTTTATTTATACAACAGATTTAATGTGTTATCACTTTGCTCCATCTAATAGCAGAACTTGAGATTACACAAAAAATACATGGTGCAAGTGATCATTGCTGTTTAAGATTCTGCACAGATTATTACAGCAATTGTGAAGATCTCCACAGACCTGCGACGACCTACGCATGCTATCTTGAACATGCACGCTTTATATGATTACATAAGAAGAAATGTATGGTTACAGTAACAACAAAATGTGGTCATGGGTGTGTTAGGGTTAGGGTTAACCTTAACCCTAACCCTTTTTCATTAGTTTGTAAGAGCCTTCATTTTAGGCTATTTACYGTATTACAAAATTAATATTGAATAGTTTGGTTAACAACGCAATCAAATATCAACATTTAAGGAGATTTATGTTCTGCTTGGATAGTTCCATCTGTGCCACTGACTTAGTCTGGCTTTAATTACAGTTTGTCTCCAAATGTTTGATTCATATGTTGGATTCCTGTCTCCATCTCAACCAATAACCAAAATGTAAGAATCCAACTTTAAATGCACTTTAACTAAAGTTTGATTTMATTTAGTCCTATTCTTTAACGTATGAGTGATAGAGTAGGGTCACATTTAATTTGCTATGTTAAACATTCCTTTAGGAATTACTTTGATAGACACAGTGAATCTATGTATATTTCTCAACAATCCTTCTCACGAACAAGCAATTGGTAAACCAGCCAGTGACAAATATCATAGCAAGCTAAGCAGGTCTGGGCTTGATTAATACCCTGGATGTGAGAGCAAAGGGCTGCTATAGATAGATCTCATTTATCAGTAGGAGTTGCTGCCCAGTCTATGGTTTTCTGACAGTGTATATAACTTTGAAGATATAGTTTTAAAGGTACAATTCAACATATTTTACAAATTTGCTATGTTAAACATTCCTTTAGGAATTACTTTTGATAGACACAGTGAATCTATGTATATTTCTCAAACATCCTTCTCACGAAGAGCACATTGGTAAAGCCAGTGACAAATATCATAGCAAGCTAAGCAGGTTCTGGGTTGATTAATACCTGGATGTGAGAGCAAAGGGCTGCTATAGATAGATCTCATTTATCAGCTTAGGAGTTGCTGCCCAGTCTATGGTTTTCTGACAGTGTATATAACTTTGAAGATATGACAGTTTTAAAGGTACAAATTCAACATATTTTACAACATATTGTCTGTTGAAATTTGGTTACCGTGATGGCATAGTCCTGTTGAAATTTCACCCTAAAAACAGTTTGACTTATTTCAAATTCAGTGCATTTTCCACATAGATTCCACGTCACAATACATTGACAAATTCCATTTCAACAACGTTGATTCGACCAGTTCGTGCCCAGTGGGACTCTGGGTCTGCCTTCAATGTGTCCCATTCAGATGATCAGAGCCATGATGGAGTGGGGGGGAGGGTGTGTGCGTGCGCTCACATGCACACTCACATGCACATAAGAGTCCCACCTCAGGCAAACAGGGTATTATAAATCAATCCGTACTTCAGGGAAATGGAATCTAGAGAGAGATAAGAGGATCACCTTGAGAGGATCCCCAGAGTACAGTCTGCATTCACACAATGGAACAAACACACACACCCCTTACACCCTTGCACCCCCTATCCACACACACAGCGATCCAAGCTTCTGAGAGCTTTCAAAAAAGTGTCTAAAAATAMATTTTTCCCACATGCACTGTGCCATATAAAATATTTATAGTGACTCCCAGTCCTTTAGCTCTGGTATTAATGTAGCAAGACTTGGAGAGGTGTGTGTGCGTGTGCGTGGCTCTTCTTCTTCTAGTAAAGCTCGGAAATTCTCCCTCGTGGAGACATTTCCCACATTCCCAAGAGGATAAAAAACATTTTAAGCTCAGGGGTGAGGTTAAGGGTTACAATTATGTCCATATTATGTGTATTGCATTGTGTACATGTAGAATGTGTATTAATGGAATATATATTTAGTATATAGAGGAAGAAGCATGATTTATTGAACAGGTCTGCACATGTAGAGCCCTGTGGTGTGATAGATTATGGATGTGGCCTTGGGCCACCTCGGCTATCCTGGACCAGTCTTAACAACACATCCTATCTCTCTTCAATGGCTTAGTAGTCCTATCTTACTCACATGAATATACTGTACATTATTTTTAACGGCCTATGCCAATTTCTCACTCACAAAAGAACACAGGCAAATTTTTTATGTGTAGTGGGTGCAGAAAGTCTCCACTCCCTTTCAAAATGTTCACCTTTTGTTGCCTTACATCCTGAAATGACATCAAATCAGACTATTTCCAGATTTATTTACACACAATATCCAAGTGAAAATAAAATTCTAAAAAACTCAAATGTATTAAAATGAAACAGTAAAATACCCTATTTGGATAAATGAACTGTAGGCAGTTCTGCTAAATGAACTGCTTTACTGTAGGCATGGTGTGCTTTACTGTAGGCATGGTGTTCTTTACTGTAGACATGGTGTTCTTTACTGTAGACATGGTTTGCTTTACTGTAGGCATGGTGTTCTTTACTGTAGGCATGGTGTTATTTACTGTAGGCATGGTGTTCTTTACTGTAGGCATGGTGTTCTTTACTGTAGACATGGTGTTCTTTACTGTAGTAGAGAACCTGTCATACTGTTAATAGGACACACTGTCTACTGGTAAATAACACCCTGTCTACAGTAAAGAACACATCTAACCTGTCCTACAGTAAAGAAACACCCTGTCTCCGTAATAGAACACCCTAGTCTAAGTATAAGACACCCTGTCTACTGTAAAGGACACCCTGTCAACAGTAAAAGAACACCTGTCCTATCACGTAAAGACACCTGTCTACAGTAAATGACACCCTGTCTACATAAATACACCCTGTCTACTGTAAGGACACCCTGTCTGACAGTAAATAACACCTTGACTCTAACAGTAAAGAACACCCTGTCTACAGTAAAGAACACCATGCTACAGTAAAGAACCGTTCTACAGTAAAGACACCTCTACAGTAAGAACACCCTGTCTACAGTTAAACGAACACCATGTCACAGTAAAGAACACCCTGTCTACAGTAAATGAACACCCTGATCTACAGTAAAGCACACACCAAGGCCTACAGTCAAATAACACCTGTCAATAAGTAAAGATAACCACACTGTCTACAGTAAGAAAGAACACCTGCCTACAGTAAAATATATACACATTCTACAGTAAAAACACCCTGCTACAGTAAATAACACCCTGTCCTACAGTAAAGAACACCATGTCTAAGTAAAGAACACCAACACCATGTCTACAGTAAAGAAACCACTCCTCATGTCTACAGTAAAGAACAACCATCTACATGTAAAAAACCGATCCTACAGTAAAGAACACCATGTCTACAGTAAAGAACACATCTCTTGCCTCCAGTAAAAACACAGTTCTACAGTAAATAACACCACTGTCTACAGTAAAGAACACCCTGTCTACAGTAAAGAACACCATGTCTAAGTAAAAGAACACCCTGTCTACAGTAAAGAACACATGTCTACAGTAAATAAACACCCTGCTACAGTAAAACACCCTGTCTACTGTATAAAGAACACCATGTCTACAGTAACGACACCCATGTCTACAGTAAATAACACCTGTCTACAGAAAGAACACAGTTTCTAAACAGTAAAGACACCATGTCTACGTAATAACACCATGTCCTACAGTAAAGCAACATCCATGTACTACCATGTCTACAGTAAAGAACCCTGTCTACAGTAAAGACCATGTGCTACTCAGTAAAGAACACCATGTCTAACATAAAGCAACACCATTGTCTACAGTAAAGAACACCATGTCTACAGTAAACACTACATTACATGCTACAGTAAAGAACACCTAGTCTACAGTAAAGAACACCATGTCTAAGTAAAGAACACCCTGTCTAACAGTAAAGAACACCCTGTCTACAGTAAATAACACCCTGTCTACAGTAAAGAACACAGTTTCTACGTAAGAACACCATGTCTACAGTAAAGAACACCCTGTCTACAGTAAAGAACACTCTGTCTACAGTAAAGAACACACCTGTCTACAGTAAATAAACCCTGTCTACAGTAAAGAACACTAGACACTAGTTTCTCACACTGTTTCATACAGTAAAAGACACCTTCACAGAAGAATCACCTTGTCTACAGTAAAGAAACACAATGTCATACAGTAAAGAACACCTTGTTCTACAGTTCAATTAACACCATGTCTACAGTAAAGACACCCTGTCTACAGTAAATACAACCATGTCTACAGTAAAGAACACCGCTGTCTACAGTAAAATAAACACATGTCTACAGTAAAGAAACACAGTTTCTACAGTAAAGAACACCCTGCCTACAGTAAAGAACAACCATTGTCTACAGTAAATAACACCCTGTCTAGCAGTAAAGAACACCCTGTCTACAGTAAAGAAAACACCTGTCTTCGCAGTAAAGAACACCCTGTCTACCAGTAAGAACACCCTGTCTACAGTAAAGAACACCCACAGTCTACAGTAAAGAACACCCTGTCTACAGTAAAGAACACCATGTCTAGAGGAAAGAACACCATGCCTACGTAAAAGAACACCCTGTCTACGGTAAAGAACACCCTGTCTCAGTAAGAACACCCGTCAAAGTAACATCCTGTCACAGTAAAGAAACACCTGCCTACAGTAATAACACCCTGCTACAGTAAATAACACCCTGTCTACGAGTAAATTAACACCATATCACAGTAAATCCCCTGTCAAGAAATGAACTACCATGTCTACACAGTAAATAAACACCACGCCTAACAAGTCAGAATAACACCACGTCCTACAAGTATAAGAACACCATTTCTACAGTAAAGAACACCCCGTCTACAGTAAATAACACCCTGTCTACAGTAAAGAACCACCCTGTCTACAGTAAAGAACACCAATGTCTACAGTAAAGACATACCCCGTCTACAGTAAATAACACCCTGTCTACAGTAACGAACACCTGTCTATCACGTAAATAACACCTAATGATCTACAGTAAAGAACATCCATTTGACAGTTAAAGTGAACACCATGCCTACGGTAAGAACACCTCTGACAGTAAAGAAACACCATGCCTACAGTAAAGACCCCTTTCTCAGTAAAAGAACCCAGTCTAACAGTAAAAAACACTCCAGTCTACAGCATAATAACACTGTTGACGAATACTATCTACGTAAAGGATCACCACTGTCTACAGTAAATAACACCCCTGTTCTACAGTAA
>NC_036869.1:7721563-7787953 GCF_002910315.2 Salvelinus sp. IW2-2015
GAGTAATGTACAATTAGCTGTGAGCCTAATTATGTCTGCTTCCCTCTTCTCTCTCTCTCTCCTCTCTCCCTTCTCTCTCTGTAGGGGCGTATCTGCAGAAGAGGGAAGTCCAAAGAAGGCGGCTAGCCGCAAAGAGGCGGAGGCACCTTTAGGTCTGGGAAGACTCACGAGAAGTACGGCTGGGTTTCCCCCCTGTGTCTGAACGGCTTAGGAAACGAGTTGGCCATGACGCTAGCTACCCATGCTAACCACGACACACCACGCTAATCAACTCTCCTCCTTCTCGACCCCTCAAGGCCCCAAACGCTCCAGTTGTTTTTTTTAGTTTTTGTTGTTTCAATCACCCACTGAAACTCTTCAGAAAAATGAACAAACGAACGCTTGTCATCGAGGTCTACTTCTTCACTTATGCCGATCATTCGCATCCATAAGTCGTCATCTTCTCCAATCCCTCCAGCGCCATGCCAACTCCTCTGTCCTTCGTTCCCTCGTTCCCTCCCTCTCTCACTTTTCTTTCTCTTCCCCTTCGGCTGAGTAGAGGTCAGATGAGGTGTGTCGTCAGTGGAGGTTGTCAGTGGAGGTGTGTCACAGGGCCATGGATTTTTCCGACACGCACACACACACACCCACACACACTGCCGGACATTCAGAACAAACTGATGTGTGGAATTGCGGCGTAAAGATGTGAAAGACTACTGAAAGAGGTGCGATGTATTCTCCTCTCCACCTTTACCCCCCCTCCTGCTCACCTTCCCTCCACTACATGCCTCCCTCTCATGCCTTCTCTCCAAAGCTGGACACCACACTCACTGATCGTAGTCAAAACTTTCATCCCCCCCATCTGCCTGCCTTGATCATTTACATACAAACCAGCCTGTTGAATGTTTAATTAGACGGCTGTGCAGACGGCAACTCACGCATACCACCTTCTTTTATCTCTTCTTTATCTTCTTATTACTCTTATTTATCTCCTTTTTCTCTGTATTTCTCTCTGTTTCCTTTCTTTTCCTTTTGACTGCGCTGTTTTACAGTTCAATGCACATGAAGATTGTAATGTATGCAGAGCTGTTTCTCTATCTCTCTTTCTATCTTCGTTCTTCCACGTCATGCAGTTCTCTCCCTCTTTGGTGGCTAAATTTAGAACCTCACTGTGTTGCGTACGTTTATGATTTCTAATGGAGAAAAAAACATTACTTTGTTTTATACAAGAGACTGTACGATGAAGAGAGATGCAGAACTACGAACTCTTCTCTCTCCACCTCTCTTCTTCCTCTTCATCCTAATCTTTCTAGCTCTCTCTCTCTCTCTCCACCTCTCTTCCCCTCTTCTCTAATTTTTCTAGCCCCCCCCCCCTCTCTCTCTCTCGTCATATTATCATGTGTAGGAGAAGCCAGCAGCTATATTCCATGATTTAGATACCAGATGGTCGACGCTAATACCAGCGCACGATGAAGAGGTGTGTGTGCTTTCATGCATGTGTGTGTCTCATACTGGCTTTTTCATTTGTGTCCTGTGCTGGATCGGTAAACTGTACTACTGCTGATCTCTTTACCGTCAGTATTGCCCAGTAATGTATTAGTACATATTACTTATGGAGAGTGTTTACACATGGTGATGATGATGATGTCCTGACCAGAGAAACTATCATCTCTACTAGTTTCCCCATGGGATTGTACACCACCAACTTTCAGAGTGGCTATTTTGATTGGCACATCACACACACACTCCTCAACCATTTAGCGCTAGATATCATTGACATGTGCACGCACACAACACGATACCCCTAATGAGGATGGACAAAGCAGAGCCCTGGTGAGGATGAGTGGTGGGAAATAGATAAACGAGTGTCCTGCTGAGAGATGAGCGTGTCTCAGTGAGCTCCTGATTGATGTCTGGATTAGAGGGAGAAAGAGAGGGAACATGGGAGAAGAGGAAGAGAAGAAGGGTGCGTGGCAGACTTTGATGTTTCCCGCCGCTTCTCAAAAGTCAGTGGAATCCAATGGCTGAACGAGAAGCTTCGTGTGTGTGTGTTCATAACAATACACCACACACACACACACAAACACACACAAGGCACAACCACACAACACACAACAACACACCAAACACACACACAAACACACTCAACACAAACTCTGCTCTGGACATTCGTCATTCTACTTCCCGGAGCTCCGCACATAAATCTTTTTGCTTTAATTGTGTGTAAGGCAATGTTCATACAGCATGTTATTACAGTATGTTCATCAACGGGATGAAATCATGTGTGTGAAGGGGTTGTTTGTTGTATGTCCTCTTAGGAAAGTTACAGAAATCGCCATCTGGATCTAACTCATGGAAAGGGTGGTTTCAAATGGTACCTACGTATTACCCATCTAGTGCATTACTTCTTGGGCACAGAGCCCTATGTAGGGAATAGGGTTGCCATTTGGGATGGAGCATAAGTCAATGCTGATGATGGTCTTCTCTCTTCTTTTGGGCAGTGAAGTCAGGGTTGGCTGTGGTTGTTTCCACTGGCGTTACATGAGAGGAAAATCTGTCAAAGTGAACAATTAATAGAAGATGAAATATTCCAAATTGGTGTTTGCTGGTTTAAAAGTGTATCATTTTGTGATTATAGTTTAGACGGTAGTTTGCAGACACTACTGCGTGAATCATTCTGTTATGTATTATATCTGCATGTGGTTAAGTGTGTTTGGTAGCTAGCTATCTTTTTTTCAAGAAAAGCAACGAAAAAAATGAAGTCGGGTAAAAAGCGAACAGTAAATGCTTCTTTCTCTTGTTCTCTATTTCTGTTTTCTGATGTATATTTTTCTTCCGACTACCCTAAAAATACTGTCACCGCTTGTGGTCTCTGAATGTTGTGTTTTAATTTATTTGTGGTTTGCCAAAATGAAGATTTTGAAGCATGTCGCAGGTATTGTCACAGAAAAAGAGAAAAATAAATCCGAACTAAGAATGTGAGGGTGTATCTGTGTCAGAAGGGTGTTCAGGTGTATATTTTGTGGGAGACTTTCAAGGAACCAGATTAAAAGGACTAGATAATGATGTCATAAAGCCTCAACATTCTCCAGGGAAGTAATCTGTCACAAAGGAGCAGAACTCTATGGAGCTCAATGGAACTGAAGGATCAGTCAACTCTTGGCTCTCACATGTATTTCCTACTGCTCCTCTGTGATATCACCGATGTCCATCCTTCTTTCTCTGGTTCCGGACTGCGTACTTGCTTGGGTAGAAGTTGCCCTTAGGCACGATCTAGGATCAGCTTACCCTGCCTAACCCTACCTTAACCATTAGAGTGGAATGCGCAAATCTGTTCCTAGGATCAGTTTCTATGACGCAACTTCACCCTACTCCACGGAAGTGTCAGACCGAGGTCAACAGTTCAAAGGTGAAAGGTCGTGCAAGACAAACAGGAATGTGCAATAAAAGTTACGGCTTATTGAAACTGACGAATGGACCTGGTTTTTTTTGCATTCACTCAGCATGATACACAAACATTTATCTATTTATCTCTTCTCTATCCAAGATCTTTGCTGTTTTTCATGTCATCATGACAAACTAGAGTTGTGAGACTCAATGTCCAAGATCTTAGTTTTTTTCTTCCCCTTCCCCTTCCCCTGGAGTAGTTTCGGTAATTGAATGAATAGTGGTTAACTGAGGCACAGCAAACAGTTTCCAATTTAGGGCTCTTTACCGAGCATATACAACATTTATTAAAACATTGACTACATTTTGAAACGTTTTCACCTTTTTCAGAGTGGAAGTTCTTCCTTAAGAATCAACTGTTCTTAGTGTACATACATTTTCTGTGTTATCTCTTGGCTTCTGTTGTGCTCCATTTCATATGAAACACAGTATCTTTCTCCATTTCTCAAGATTCCATTAGCTAGCTCCAGTCTGAAGTGTTATCAGGTCTAGTTCAAGTGATATCAGAAGAGAACAGAACGTCTCTATGATCTCTACTTGTCCTCTACTTGAGTGGGCACATTATTCTGTTCACGTTACTGTCTGTCCGTGTTTTCATCCTCTCTATGTGTGTGTGTGTGTTGTGTGTGTGTGTGTTGTGTGTGTGTGTGTGTGTGGTGTTGTGTGTGTGTGTGTGTGTGTGTGTGTGTGTTGTGTGTGTGTGTGTGTGTGTGTGTGTGTGTGTGTGTGTGTGTGTGTGTGTGGTGTGTGTGTGTACGCATGTGTGTGTGTGCATGCACACGCTATGTCTCTTCAGTCACTCAGACACTGTAGCCATTAATACCACTTCATCATCTCACTATTGAGGAGGAAATAGATGTGACAGAGTGTGTTTATATCCCAATCTGGGCACCGATTCACCACCCTCTACAACACAACACTTAGAAGTACTGTCAATTACCTTGACCAGAAAAGACAAGAAGGAACCACAATTAGGGGTAAAACATTTAGTAAAAAGACAAAAGGCTATCATGAAATATTGCAGTTTTTCAATGGTCTCTCTATCTAAGGCCTTGGGCATGCCTTGTAAGGTAATGGTGCCATACCAAAACTTCAGAATACATACACAAACACGTGAAGTAGCTCAGGTCTATAGCTGACCCAGATGGACTGAGAGGGTGTTGAGTTAGGAGGTTGAGAACAGGAGGGAGAGGAGGACCGAGGTGCAGCACAGGGAGATAGTTTGGACAGAGTGGATGAGTAATAGCTTCGTACTGCAATAATAACATCATTTTTATGGATGACTATCTGGAATGGATGACTATATTTAAGGACTGCTGGTGTTGGACTGCCTTTATGTGTGTGTGTGTGAGACTCATTTGGGGTTACGCAGAGTTCAGCACATCAAGGTCTAACTGATATAGTGTTAATTGATCCTGAGCACACTTGTTTTTGTCTTTCTATACCACTTAATTATATACAGTACAGTCAATAGTTTGGACACAAACTACTGAAGGGGTTTTCTTTATTTTTGCTATTTTCACATTGTAGAATAAGAGTTGAAGACATCAAATATGTAATTAACACATATGGAATCATGTACGTAACCAAAAAGGTGTTAAACAAATTCAAAAATATTTTATATTTTCAGATTCTTCAAAGTAGCCACCATTTGCCTTGATGACAGCTTTGTGGCACTCTAGGCAGTCTCTCAAACCAGCTTCACCTGGAATGATTTTTCACAAGTCTTGTAAGAGTTCCACTTACAGTACGCTGAGCATTGTTGGCTACTTTTCCCTACACTCTGCGGTCCAACTCATCCTAAACCTATCAATTAGGTTGAGGTCGGGGATTGTGGAGGCAGGTCATCTGATGCAGCACTCCATCACTCTCCTTCTTGATCAAATAGCCCTTACACGCCTGGAGGTCGTGTTGGGTCATTGTCCTGTTGAAAAACAATTATAGTCCCACTAAGCCCAAACCAGAAGGGATGGCAAAATCACTGCAAATGCTGTGGTAGCCATGCTGGTAAGTGTGCCTTGAATTCCAAAGAAATCCAGACAGTGTCACCAGCAAAGACACCACCACACCATCATACCTCCTCCTCCATGGTTCACATGGGAACCACACATGCAGAGATCATCCGTTCACCACTCTGTCTCACAAGAACATGGCGGTTGGAACCATCTAGAAGAAAAAGAAACGTACACCTATAAGGCGAGGTGCTGGCTAGACAGAGTAGAAAACTTGAAAATAAAGGAGAGGCCAAACATCTCAATTTGGACTCATCAGACCGAAGACATGTTTCCACAGGTCTAATGCCATTGCTTGTGTTTCTCTCTATTAGGTCCTTAGAGTCTTTCGTAAGCTTTAACAGTTTCAAAGTTATGTGTGTTGTCCTTTAGTGAATGTTGACTTTGCAGTAACATGGTTTATGTCTGAGCATCACATGAATTTGCGACGCCTAGATAATTCTCCTCATTCTACGAATGGAGTCGTCGCTTTCTGCCAAATAGTGTCAATGTTGAGCAATGTGTCATGATTACTTCCAACTCTAGTGAAGCGTTTATTTAGTTGTAACGTCTATGTTTTATGTTTATTCGTTTATGACTGAG
Organism: Salvelinus sp. IW2-2015; assembly: GCF_002910315.2. NCBI lineage: Eukaryota > Metazoa > Chordata > Actinopteri > Salmoniformes > Salmonidae > Salvelinus > Salvelinus sp. IW2-2015. The sequence continues at coordinate 7,727,584 of NC_036869.1, forward strand.
ATACTGATATATATAATAAAGTAGGTATAAGAAGAGAGAGAGAGAGACAGAGAGAAGAGAGATGAGAGAGAGAGAGAGAGAGAGAGAGAGAGAGAGAGGAGGAAGAGAGAAGAGAGAAGAGAGAGGAGTGAGAGATGAGAGAGAGAGAGAGAGAGAGAGAAGAGAGAGAGAGAGAAAGAGGAAGGAGAGAGAGAGAGAGAGAGAGAGACAGAGAGAGAGAGAGAGAGAGGGAGAGCAGAGAAGACAGAGACAGCAGACAGACGACGACAGACAGACAGACAGACAGACGACAGACAGACAGACAGACAGACAGACAGACAGACAGACAGACAACAGACAGACAGGACAGACAGACAGACAGACAGACAGAAACAGACAGACAGAGACAGACAGACAAAATTCATTAAAAGTAAAACAGTAACAGTAGAATGCAATTGCAAGCTTGCTAAGGTATATCCAACCACCTTCCATATCACAAATCAAGCTAATTGGCTTCAATCTGTGATCAATTGTAGTGATTTGATTAGTTCAGAATAAAAGCAGTTGTTCATAGAGGACCACTGCTTAGTAGGCAATTCAAAGCAAAGAATCCACTATGGGCGGAAATGTTCTTTCAAAAGATCTACGAGATAAAGTTGCTGAAAGCACAAGTCCGGGGATGGAAATAAAAACATTTCAAATGCTTTGTCTATCCCTCGGAGCACAGTTAAGACTATTAAGAAGTGGAAGGCGTTAATGGCGCGCCCAGCACCCTGCATTGATCAGGCCGTCCTCCAAACTGGATGACCAGGCAGGAGGAACTGATCAGAAGGCTACCAATAAGCCAACGACGAGTTTGAAGGCCTTTAGGCTTTATGGCAAAGAGCTGGTCAATGTGCATGTGACTACAATACCTCAAGTGCTCCACAATCTGGCCTCTGTGGGAGGGTGGAAAGAAAAAAAACACTCCTCAAAAAAGCCACATCAAGTTCATTTGAGCTTTGCCAAAAAGCACATTGTAGATTCCAAGGCGCAGTGGCAAAAGGCTCTGGTCAGATAAGACCAAAATTAACTTTTTTGGCCTGAATGCAAACGATATGTCTAGCAAAAACCCAATACATCTTTCCACCTGAAACACCATGTCTACAGTAAAGAACACCACATCTACAGAAAGAAACACCATGCCTACAGTAAAGAACACCATCCTACAGTAAAGAACACAAGTCTACAGTAAAGAACACCATCCTACAGTAAGAACCACCCATGCCTACAGTAAAAGACACATGCCTACAGTAAAGAACACCATGCCTACAGTTAATAACACATGCCACAGTAAAGAACACCATCCCTACAGTAAAGAACACCATGCCTACAGTAAAGAACACCATGGCTTAAACAGTAAAAACACCATGCCTACAGTAAAGAACACCATGTCTACAGTAAAACACACCATCCTACAGTAAAGAACACCCATGCCTACAGTAAAGAACACCCATGCCATACAGTAAAGAACACCATGTCTACAGTAAAGAACACCATGCCTACAGTAAAGAACACCATGTCTACAGTAAAAACACATGCCTACAAAAGCACACCATGCCTACAGTAAAGAACACCATGCCTACAGTAAAGAAACACCATGTCTACAGTAAAGAACACCATGCCTACAGTTAAAGAACACCATGTCTACATAAAGAGACACCATGCTTACAAGTAAAGCAACCATGCCTACAGTTAAAGAACACCATGCTTTACTGTAGGCATGGTGTTCTTTACTGTAGGCATGATGTTCTTTACTGTAGGCATGGTGTTCTTTACTGTAGGCATGGTGTTCTTTACTGTAGACATTGTGTTCTTTACTGTAGGCATGGTGTTCTTTACTGTAGGCATGGTGTTCTTTACTGTAGATKTGGTGTTCTTTACTGTAGACATGGTGTTCTTCAGGTGGAAAGATGTATTGGGTTTTTGCTAGACATATCGTKTTGCATTCAGGCCAAAAAGTTCAATTTTGGTCTTATCTGACCATAGCACCTTTTGCCACTTGGCCTTGGAATCTACAATGTGCTTTTTGGCAAAGCTCAAATGAGACTTGATGTGGCTTTTTTGAGGAGTGTTTTTTTTCTTTCCACCCTCCCACAGAGGCCAGATTTGTGGAGCACTTGAGGTATTGTAGTCACATGCACACATTGACCAGTCTTTGCCATAAAGGCCTAAAGCRCCTTCAAACTCGTCGTTGGCTTATTGGTAGCCTCTCTGATCAGTTTCCTCCTTGCCTGGTCATCCAGTTTGGAGGGACGGCCTGATCAATGCAGGGTCTGGGCGTCGCCATACGCCTTCCACTTCTTAATAGTCTTAACTGTGCTCCGAGGGATAGACAAAGCATTTGAAATGTTTTTATTTCCATCCCCTGACTTGTGCCTTTCAGCAACTTTATCTCGTAGATCTTTTGAAAGAACATTTCCGCCCATAGTGGATTCTTTGCTTTGAATTGCTCTACTAAGCAGTGGTCCTCTATGAACAACTGCTTTTATTCTGAACTAATCAAAGTCACTACAATTGATCACAGATTGAAGCCAATTAGCTTGATTTGTGATATGGAAGGTGGTTGGATATACCTTAGCAAGCTTGCAATTGCAATTCTACTGTTACTGTTTTACTTTTAATGAATTGTCTGTCTGTCTGTCTGTCTGTCTGTCTGTCTGTCTGTCTGTCTGTCTGTCTGTCTGTCTGTCTGTCTGTCTGTCTTCTGTCTGTCTGTCTGTCTGTCTGTCTGTCTGTCTTCTGTCTGTTCTGTCTGTCTGTCTGTCTGTCTGTCTGTCTGTCTGTCTGTCTGTCTGTCTGTCGTCTGTCTGTCTGTCTGTCTCTGTCTGTCTGTCTGTCTGTCTGTCTGTCTGTCGTCTCTCTCTCTCTCTCTCTCTTCTCTCTCTCTCTCTCTCTCTCTCTCTCTCTCTCTCTCCTCTCTCTCTCTCTCTCTCTCTTCTCTCTCTCTCTCTCTCTCTCTCTCTCTCTCTTCTCTCTCTCTCTCTCTCTCTCTCTCTCCTCTCTCTCTCCTTCCTCTCTCTCTCTCTCTCTCTCTCTCTCTTATATATATACAGTACCAGTCAAAAGTTTGGACACACGTTCTCATTCAAGGTTTTTTTTTCTTTATATTTGCTATTTTCTACATTGTAGAATACAGTGAATACATCACAATATAAATAACACATATGGAATCATGTAGTAACCGAAAAAGTGTTAAACAAATCAAAATATATTTGAGATTCTTCAAAGTAGCCACCCTTTTCCTTGATGAGAGCTTTGCACACGCTTGGCATTCTCTCAACCAGCTTCATGATGTAGTCACCAGGAATGCATTTCAATTTAACAGGTGTGCCTTGTTAAAAGTTAATTTGTGGAATTTCTTTCCTTCTTAATGCGTTTGAGCCAATCAGTTGGGTTGTGACAAGGTAGGGTGGTATACAGAAGATAGCCCTATTTGGTTAAAGACCTAGTCCATATTATGGCAAGAACAGCTCAAATAAGCAAAGAGAAACGACAGTCCATCATTACTTTAAGACATACAGAAAATGTCAATACAGAAAATGTCAAGAACTTTGAAAGTTTCTTCAAGTGCAGTCGCAAAAACCATCAAGCGCTATGATGAAACTGGCTCTCGTGAGAACCGCCACAGGAATGGAAGACCCAGTGTTACCTCTGCTGCAGAGGATACGTTCATTACAGTTACCAGTCTCAGAAATTGTAGCGTAAATAAACGCTTCATAGAGTTCAAGTAACAGACACATCTCAACATCAACTTTTCAGAGGAGACTGTGTGAATCAGGCCTTCATGGTCCAATTGCTGCAAAGAAACCACTACTAAAGGACACCAATAAGAAGTAGAGACTTGCTTGAAGAAACACAAGCAATKGACATTAGACCTGTGGAAACATGTCCTTCGGTCTGATGAGTCCAAATTGAGATGTTTGGCTCTCCTTTATTTTCAAGTTTTCTACTCTGCTAGCCAGCACCTCGCCTTAATAGGTGTACGTTTCTTTTTCTTCTAGATGGTTCCAACCGCCATGTCTTTGTGAGACAGAGTAGGTGAACGGATGATCTCTGCATGTGTGGTTCCCACTGTGAACCATGGAGGAGGAGGTATGATGGTGTGGTGGTGCTTTGCTGGTGACACTGTCTGGGATTTCTTTGGAATTCAAGGCACACTTAACCAGCATGGCTACCACAGCATTCTGCAGTGATTTGCCATCCCTTCTGGTTTGGGCTTAGTGGGACTATAATTTGTTTTTCAACAGGACAATGACCCAACAGACCTCCAGGCTGTGTAAGGGCTATTTGATCAAGAAGGAGAGTGATGGAGTGCTGCATCAGATGACCTGGCCTCCACAATCCCCCGACCTCAACCTAATTGATAGGTTTAGGATGAGTTGGACCGCAGAGTGTAGGAAAAGTAGCCAACAAGTGCTCAGCGTACTGTAAGTGGGAACTCTTACAAGACTGTTGAAAAATCATTCCAGGTGAAGCTGGTTGAGAGAATGCCTAGAGTGCACAAAGCTGTCATCAAGGCAAATGGTGGCTACTTTGAAGAATCTGAAATATAAAATATTTTTGAATTTGTTTAACACCTTTTTGGTTAGTACATGATTCCATATGTGTTATTACATAGTTTTGATGTCTTCACTATTATTCTACAATGTAGAAAATAGCAAAAATAAAGAAAACCCCTTCAGTAGTTGTGTCCAAACTATTGACTGGTACTGTATATAATTAAGTGGTGATAGAAAGACAAAAACAAGTGTGCTCAGGGATCAATTAACACTATATCAGTTAGACCTTGATGTGCTGAACTCTGCGTAACCCACAAATGAGTCTCACACACACACACATAAAGGCAGTCCAACACCAGCAGTCCTTAAGATATAGTCATCCATTCCAGATAGTCATCCATAAAAATGATGTATTATTGCAGTACGAAGCTATTACTCATCCACTCTGTCCAAACTATCTCCCTGTGCTGCACCTCGTCCTCCTCTCCCTCCTGTTCTCAACCTCCCTAACTCAACACCCTCTCAGTCCACTGGGTCAGCTATAGACCTGAGCTACTTCACTGTTTGTGTATGTATTCTGAAGTTTTGGTATGGCACCATTACCTTACAAGGCATGCCCAAGGCCCTTAGATAGAGAACCATTGAAAAACTGCAATATTTCCATGATAGCCTTTTGTCTTTTTACTAAATGTTTTACCCCTAATTAGTGGTTCCTTCTTGTCTTTTCTGGGTCAAGGTAATTGACAGTACTTCTAAGTGTTGTGTTGTAGAGGGTGGTGAATCGGTGCCCAGATTGGGATATAAACACCACTCTGTCACATCTATTTCCTCCTCAATAGTGAGATGATGAAGTGGTATTAATGGCTACAGTGTCTGAGTGACTGAAGAGACATAGCGTGTGCATGCACACACACACATGCGTACACACACACACACACACACACACACACACACACACACACACACACACACACAACACACACACACACACACACACACACACACACACACACACACACACACACACACACACATAGAGAGGATGAAAACACGGACAGACAGTAACGTGAACAGAATAATGTGCCCACTCAAGTAGAGGACAAGTAGAGATCATAGAGAACGTTCTGTTCTCTTCTGATATCACTTGAACTAGACCTGATAACACTTCAGACTGGAGCTAGCTAATGGAATCTGAGACAATGGAGAAAGATACTGTGTTTTCATATGAAACTGGAGCACAACAGAAGCCAAGAGATAACACAGAAAATGTATGTAGCACTAAGTAACAGTTGACTTCTTAAGGAAGAACCTTCCACTCTGAAAAAGGTGAAAACGTTTCAAAATAGTAAGTCAATGTTTAATAAATGTGTAGTATTGCTCGGTAAAGAGACCCTAACATTGGAAACTGTTTGCTGTGCCTCAGTTAACCACTATTCATTCAATGTACCGAAACTACTCCAGGGGAAGGGGGAAGGGGAAGAAAAAAACTAAGATCTTGGACATTGAGTCTCACAACTCTAGTTTGGTCATGATGACATGAAAAACAGCAAAGATCTTGGATAGAGAAGAGATAAATAGATAAATGTTTGTGTATCATGTGAGTGAATGCAAAAAAAACCAGGTCCATTCGTCAGTTTCAATAAGCCGTAACTTTTATTGCACATTCCTGTTTGGTCTTGCAACGACCTTTCACCTTTTGAACTGTTGACCTCGGTCTGACACTTCCGTCGGGAGTAGGGTGAAGTTGCTCATAGAAACTGATCTAGGAACAGATTTGCGCATTCCACTCTAATGGTTAAGGTTAGGGTTTAGGCAGGGTAAGCTGATCCTAGATCTGTGCCTAAGGGCAACTTCTACCCAAGCAGTAACGCAGTCCGGAACCAGAGAAAGAAGGATGGACATCGGTGATATCACAGAGGAGAGTAGGAAATACATGTGAGAGCCAAGAGTTGACTGATCCTTCAGTTCCATTGAGCTCCATAGAGTTCTGCTCCTTGTGACAGATTACTTCCTGGAGAATGTTGAGGCTTTATGACATCATTATCTAGTCCTTCTTAATCTGGTTCCTTGAAAGTCTCCCACAAAATATACACCTGAACACCCTTCTGACACAGATACACATCATCATTCTTAGTTCGGATTTATTTTTCTCTTTTTCTGTGACAATACCTGCGACATGCTTCAAAATCTTCATTTTGGCAAACCACAAATAAATTAAAACACAAACATTCAGAGACCACAACGTGACAGTATTTTTTAGGGTAGTCGGAAAGAAAAATATACATACAGAAAACAGAAATCAAGAGAACAAGAGAAGAGAAGCATTTTACTGTTCGCTTTTTACCCCGACTTCATTTTTTTCGTTGCTTTTCTTGAAAAAAAGATAGCTAGCTACCAATCACTTACCACATGCAGATATAATACAACAGAATCGATTCACTCAGTTAGTGTCTGCAAACTACCGATCTAAACTATATCACAAAATGATACTTTTTAAACCAGCAAACACCCAATTTGGAGATATTTCATCTTCTATTAATTGTTCACTTTACAGATTTCTCCTCTCATCGTAACGCCCAGTGAAACACCCACAGCCAACCCTGACTTCACTGCCCACAAAGAAGAGAGAAGACCATCATCAGCATTGACTTATGCCTCATCCCAAATGGCACCCTATTCCCTACATAGGGCTCTGGTCAAAAGTAATGCACTAGATGGGTAATACAGTAGGGTACCATTTTGAAACCTACCCTTTCCCATGATTAGATACCAGATGGCGATTTCTGTAACTTTCCTAAGGGAGCATCACAGACACAACAACCCCTCTCACACACATGATCATCCCCCCTGATGATGAACATACTGTATAACATGCTGTATGAACATTGCCTTACACACAATGTAAAGCAAAAGATTATATGTGCGGAGCTCCGGGAAGTGAGAATGACAGAATGTCAGAGCAGAGTTGTATGTGTGTGTGTGTGTGTGTGTGTGTGTGTGTGTGGTGTGTGTGTGTGTGTGTGTTTGTGTGTGTGTGTGTGTGTAATTGTTATGAAACACACACACACAAGCTTCTCTTCAGCCATTTTGGATTCCAGCTGACATTTTGAGAAGCCGGCGGGAAACATCAAAGCTTGCCACGCACCCTTCTCTCTTCCTCTTCCTCCCATGTTCCCTCTCTTCCTCCCTCTAATCCAGACATCAATCAGGAGCTCACTGAGACACGCTCATCTCTCAGAGGACACTCGTTTATTATTCCACCACTCCATCCTCACCAGGGCTCTGCTTTGTCCATCCTCATTTAGGGGTATCGTGTGTGTGTGCGTGCACATGTATGAATATCAGCGCTAAATGTTGAGGAGTGTGTGTGTGATGTGCCAATTCAAAATAGCCACTCTGAAGTGTGTGGTGTACAATCCCATGGGGAACTAGTAGAGATGATAATTTCCTCTGGTCAGGACATCATCATCATCACCATTGTAACAACATCTCCATACAGTAATAATGTACTAATACCATTACTGGCATACTGACGGTAAAGAGATCAGCATAGTACAGTTACCATCACACAGGAACACAATGAAAAGCCATGTTGAGACACACACATGCATGAAAGCACACACACCCTTCATGTGCCTGGTTATTAGCTCGACCATCTGGTATCTAAATCATGGGAATTATAGCTGCTGGTCTTCTCCTACACATGATAATATGACGAGAGAGAGAGAGAGGGGGGGGGGCTAGAAAGATTAGAGAGAGAGGGGAAAGAGAGAGTGGAGAGAGAGAGAGAGAGAGCTAGAAAGATTAGAGAGAGAGAGGAAAGAGAGAGTGGAGAGAGAGAGAGTTCTGTAGTTCTGCCATTCTCTTCATCGTACAGTCTCTGGGTATAAAACAAGTAATGTTTTTTCTCCATTAGAAATCAATAACCATGTACGCAACACAGTGAGGTCTAAATTTAGCCACAAAGAGGGAGAGAATGAGAGTGAGGAGAACGAACGATAGAAAGAGAGATAGAGAACACAGCTCTGCATACATTACAATCTTCATGTTGCATTGAACTGTGAAAAACAGCACAGTCAAAAGGAAAAGAAAGGAACAGAGAGAAAAATAAGAGAAAAAGAGATAAATAAGAGATAAATAAGAGATAAAGAAGAGATAAAGAAGGGGTGAATGCGTGAGTTGCCGTCCTGCACAGCCAGTCTATTAAACATCAACAGGCTGGTTTGTATGTAAATGATCAAGCAGGCAGAGGGGATGGAAAGTTTGACTACAGTTCAGTGCAGTGTGGTGTCAGCTTGGAGAGAAGGATGAGAGGAGGAGAGTAGTGGAGGGAAGGTGAGCAGGGAGGGTGGGGTAAAGGTTGGAGAGGAGAATACATCGCCCTCTTTGCAGTAGTCTTTCACAGTCTTTACCCGCAGATCCACACACAGTTTGTCTGAATGTCCCTCAGTGTGTGTGGGTGTGTGTGTGTGCGTGTCGGAAACCCAATCCATGGCCCGCTGTGACACACACTCCACTGACACACCCTCCACTGACAGACACACCTCACTCTGAACCCTCTACTCAGCCGAAGGGAGAGAAAGAGAAAGTGAAGGAGGGAGGGAACGGGAACGAAGGACAGAGGAGTGCAGCGCTGGAGGGATGTGGAGAAATGACGACTTGATGATGGCAATGATCGGCAAAGTGAAGAAGTAGACCTCGATGACAAGCGTTCGTTTGTTCATTTTTCTGAAGAGTTTCAGTGAGGTGATTGAAACAACAAAAACTAAAAACAAAACAACTGGAGCGTTGGAGCTGTAGGGTCGAGAAGGAGGAGGAGTTGAATTAGCGTGGTGTGTCGTGGTTAGCATGGCTAGCTAGCGTCATGGCCAACCTCTTTCCTTAGCCGTCAGACACAGGGGGGGAAACCCAGCCGTACTTCTCGTGRGTCTTCACCAGACTCTTAAAGGTGGCCTCCGCCTCTTTGCGGCTAAACGCCTTCTTGGACTTCCCTGCTTTCCTGCAGATACGCCCCTACAGAGAGAGAAAGGGAGAGAGAGAGAGAGAGAGAGAGGGAGAGACATAATTAGTACAGTATTTACATATATCATTGCCTCAACCAATCACTGATACTATAGAGAAAGAGAGATAGATAATGAGTACATTACATCTGCATTCAACAACTCAAGTATTTTCACCCCAACCACCATCTTCCATCTTGCTAATAAAAAAGCAACAACTGTATTTTCCTCGCACACAAAGGCTAATAATATATGTGGGAGAGAAGAAAAAGAAAAGAGAGTGTAGGCGGTGCATGTGACACTAAAGCTCATTGATCTCTTAGCAACAGTGGCTCAGTCTTCTCTAAAGAGCATTGTGTGGGTGGGAGAACAAAATAACACAACAAAAAGTCCCTGACTTTATCTTAAAAATGTGAATATTTAGCCTCAGTGGCACAATAAGGGGCGTACTAAAGCTAATATAAGATGCACGGCTGATTCTGCCTTTGGAGGCATCGTGTGTTGTCTTAAATTACATCATCTAATTTATGATTCACCTCTGGAGCATAACGTATCGGAGAGTCAACTCACACACCCACGTACACACATGCATGGAGAAAGAGAGAGAGAGAGAGAGAGAGAGAGAGAGAGAGAGAGGTGCTGAGGAAACACAGGCCAGAATGGCTCCTTGCCACCACAATGGTAAATCAGTTTCCATTGGTCACACTCAAACCACATTAAAAAGTAATGTATTAAACGAGCGGCTCCTGTGTCTAGACGTCATTTTGGGTCATAGGGATCAAGAAATCTCCTTAAGGCTCTGGTGAAAAGTAGTGCACGATGCTGACTCTGTCTGCATCTGAAATGGCACCCTATTCCTTATATTGTGCATTACCTTAGGATGTCATTTCTGGCCAGAAGTGTTGCACTACATGTAGAACTTGAGATTGTTTCAGATACAGCCATTTTTGTGTCAAATTAAGGGCTTGTGTGTCTGGTCGGCCATTTTGTGTGTTGAGGATGCTGGGGATGAGTAGGATGAGGTCGTAATGCTGAGTGGTCAGGTGATTAGCAACACAGTTTCCATGTCTGACTGAGCTGGTTAATGAGACTAAGTGACTCAGACAGATTAGAACAGGAACATAATAAGAACAGGAGGATCATCAGCTCAGGACTAAGGCTGTGTCTCAAAAGTTAGAGTGGTAGGCCCACTATAGGGAGTATCTCAAATGCATGCTCCTCGCGTCCTCTCTCCTCTCTCTTCGCCTCTTTCTCAAAACCCATTGGAGGAGAAGGTCAGAGGGGAGGGACCTCTGGCTTTCTCATCCAATGTTTTTGAGAGGAGAGAGGACGCAATGAGTATGCAATTGAGATTCTCCCATAGACTATTGATATGCTCACTCAAGACACTGTGTCAGCAGTAATGGCCACCCTTTCTCTCAAAACGACTACAATGACTCGAAAAGTGAAAGAAATGTTTGGTATTTTACCAGGCAGAGGAATCCAGAAAATAATTCTGTCTTCGAGACAGACACAACCTTCTTATGAATTAATCGTTGAGTTCCTGAAACCTAGGACCCATTCCTGAGCGGGAAAGGTCAACTGCTTGCCTACCTAATCGTTAGCTTGGTATAATCCTGTCCATGTCTGAATAATATTATATTATGTGCCAGTTGCCGCTGTTACAACCACGGATTTATATATACATAGATGACTGACAGGGAGACTGGCCAGTGGATTAACACACACCCATTATTAGACCAATTACAATACACACACACATACACACACGTATGCACAGCAGAAACTTTAAAATCGCATCAATTATGACCAATTAACCAATTAAATTTGAACCAATTTCCTGAATTGTCTTGCACTGATTGAATTAAACTGGATATCACAGCCATTTAAGAGCTAGGCCTTATTTCCCCTAATCCACCTTGCCTGGAAGAGAGCAATGTAGAGACTGACTACCATGTGGTTTACATTACATCAATCAACAATATCACTCCATCGGTCAGCACACTCCATTAACGTGCGACGATTATTTTCGTCCCTCTAGCCACCACAGCGGTTATTTCCTTCCACTTAGCTGTGTGACGATTATTTCCGTCCCCTGTCTGACCTGTGCACTGGGTATTTCTTTCCCCCTTGCCAGGGTGCCTATGTTTGCCAGGGGACAGGCTGCAGTGGTGGTGTGTGTGGACAGACTAGGGACTGAAATAACTCATTCCTGCCTTAGGGCATGTCCGGGCAGACTGACGCTTAACGAGACCGAAATAACAGCGAGAGAGATAGAGAGAGAGAGAGGGGAGCAGGAAAGAGATGACGAGAGAGAGAGGAGAGAGAGAACACAGAGAGAGAGAGAGAATGGGAGTGTGAGAGAGAGACCGAGAGAGAGAGAGAGAGAGACAGAGAGGTCGAAAGAGAGCAAGCACTCATGAGCTCAGTGAGGTAAAAGTGCAGCCTTTCTACAAGCTCTTTGATTTGAGAATTAAAAAGAGGAAATTGAGCTTTAATTAACTCTCTAGTGTTAGGAGGGAGGAGAGGGGAGGGAGAGAGTCAGAGAGAGGACAGGTGTGTGTGTGTGTGTGTGCGTGCAGACGTGCGGACGTCTTGGTGAGGTTGTATTTACATCCAGAGTGTGTTGAGGCTGTACACCGCAGTAGTCTGTCATTGTTTATCTAGTTCACTTAAGCCTTCCCTCCCTCGCTTGCTCACGTCCAGTGGGACACACACTTGTCCGTTGTGTGAAGTGAAGTGGTTGATGGGTAATCTTGTGAATGGAGATCAGTCAATGGGCCAGGCAGCGCTCCGCTCAGTGCCCCAGTGCATCTTGGGAAGAGGATTTGAACTTGGGATGATTGCATAACACCTGGCTACATGTGCCAGAGAACAGGATCAAGATGAATAAACATGCTATGGGACTGGAGAGGTGGACATCTTATCAACACAACAACATATCACTGAAGACTTGTTGTTGACTGTGGAGATTAATGTGCAATATGCAAACAGATATACTGGAATTGCAATATGACGTGGTGTGATGTCAACACATCATGTCTGATTGTGTGTAGCTTGTGCAACATGCAAATATACAGTACCAGTCAAAAGTTTGCACACCTACTCATTCAAGGGTCTTTCTTTATTTTTACTATTTTCTAAATTGTATAATAATAGTGAAAACGTCACAACTATGAAATAACACATATGGAATCATGCAGTAACCAAGAAAGTATTAAATAAATCTAAAAGTATTTTTTATTTGCGATTCCTCAAAGTAGCCACCCTTTGCCTTGATGACAGCTTTGCACACTCTTGGCATCCGCTCAACCAGCTTCACGAGGTAGTCAYCAGGAATGCATTTCAATTAACAATTGTTAAAAGTTAATTTGTAGAATTTCTTTCCTTCTTAATGCGTTTGAGCCAATCAGTTGTGTTTTGACAAAGTAGGGGTGGAATACAGAAGATAGGCCTATTTGGTAAAAGACCAAGTCCATATTATGGCAAGAACAGCTCAAATAAGCAAAGAGAAACGACAGTCCATCATTACTTTAAGACAAGAAGGTCAGTCAATGTGGAACATTTCAAGAACTTTGAAAGTTTCTTCAAGTGCAGTCGCAAAAACCATCAAGCGCAATGATGAAAATGGCTCTCATGAGGACCGACACAGGAAAGGAGGACCCAGAGTTCATTAGAGTTACCTTCCTCAGAAATTGAGGCCCAAATAAATGCTTCACAGAGTTCAAGTAACAGACACATCTTAACATCAACTGTTCAGAGAAGAATGTGTAAATCAGACCTTCATGGTCGAATTGCTGCAAAGAAACCACTACTAAAGGACACCAATAAGAAGAGACTTTCTTGAGCCAAGAAACACAAGCAATGGACATTAGACCAGTGGAAATCTGTCCTTTGATCTGATGAGTCCAAATTTGAGATTTTTGGTTCCAACCGCCGTGTCTGTGTGAGACGCAGAGTAGGTGAACGGATGATCTCCGCATGTGTGGTTTCCACCGTGCAGCATGGAGGAGGAGGTGTGATGTTGTGGGGGTGCTTTGCTGGTGACACTGTCAGTGATTTATTTAGAATTCAAGGCACATTTAACCAGCATGGCTACCACAGCATTCTGCATTGATACACCATCCCATCTGGTTTGCGCTTAGTGAGACTATCATTTGTTTTTCAACAGGACAATGACCCAACACACCTCCAGGAGAGTGATGGAGTGCTGCATCAGATAACCTGGCCTCCACAATCACCCAACCTCAACCCAATTGAGATGGTTTAGGATGAGTTGGACCGCAGAGTGAAGGAAAAGCAACCAACAAGTGTTCAGCATATGTAGGAACCCCTTCAAGACTGTTGGAAAACCATTCCAGGTGAAGCTGGTTGAGAGAATGCCAAGAGTGTGCAAAGCTGTCATGAAGGCAAAGTGTTGCTATTTCGAAAAGAAAATTGAAAATGTGTTTAACACTTTTTTGGTTACTACATGATTCCATATGTATTATTTCATAATGTTGATGTATTCACTTTATTCTACAATGTAGATAATAGTAAAAATAAAGAAAAATCCTTGAATGAGTAGGTCTGTCCAAACTTTTGACTGGTACTGTATTTATAAAGGGGTTGTAATAGGTTTATAAGTAGTTTATACCTATTATAGTTAATTTTCTATAGTTGCGCAACATACAAATAAATGTATAGAGGGTATGTGTTTATAAACTGTTTATAGACTTTTACTAATCTCTTCCTGACAAAAGATGAAGTGTAGAAAGGTAAAACATTTCAGAGTAAATTTGGTCTTAATTCAATAATGGTCCTCTCTGGATGTGGTTATGTTCATGGTCATGACCACTGACCCAAATAGCTGTGATAACATGTACGATAACACTGATAATCAGACAAGGCCAAACCGCTCCTAAAGACCATGCAGTACTTGAATTGGAGTGGTGCACCTCACATGTTCTACTGCTTGAGTACCGCTTATAGAATAATCACTTGAAGATATTAACTCTGGTACTGTAAAATTAAAGAACCAGCACTTTTTTCATACAACTTCAATCTAGTCTAGTACACAGCAATGGGGAAACCATAGGAATCTATTGTCTTTCTATTCAGTAATTCTATCATCCTCCCATGCAGGAGATGGTTATTATTGGATGTGATTATTTCTATCTCAAGCAGAACCACCACAGGGAACCACAGAGTAGCAGCACTAGTAGCATTCAAGTAGGAATTACGGTGTTAGTTTCACATTTGGTATGTGGCAAACCAATCACATGGGAAATCAGGATACACATACAAACGCACAACCAAAGACGCATGTGCGCGCACACACTTGCATAATTTATCAATATTGTTTTCATTAGCAAACTGGAGGAGGAAGGCACTGGGAAGTAATTAGTGTACACTGACTGCAGAGCTGCTCTCGCTCTCTTTCTCACTCTCTCTCACACGCTCTCTCACCCTTTTTATATCACCCCCCATCAGAGTGTAATCACAGATAAGATGGAAAAAACTAACTGCTAATCAAGATGCATGTNATGGAAAAAACTAACTGCTAATCAAGATGCATGTGTGTGTGTGTGTGTGTGTGTGTGTGTGTGTGTGTGTGTGTGTGTGTGTGTGTGTGTGTGTGTGTGTGTGTGTGTGTGTGTGGGCTACTGTGTTTGTGCATGTGATTGATTGATCAGCATTTAACTGCATTCTGAAGGCAAAGATTTCCCCCTTGAAGCTGAATAATGATCACCAATTCCCCAGGAGAGCATTTCCAGTAGCAGCCATGTTAGTTGAGTCTCCTTCACAGGCCTCAGGCCTCAGGCAGTGGGCCTGCTGCTCACAATGCATCATTAGGGTCAAATATATTAAGTAAAATTAAATATTTGAGATGATGTGACCAACACCAATCTAGATTATTGATGTCTTTGCTATGGATCTCTTTGGGTGTTCTTCCTTACATTGCCCATACATTTACGATTGTGACCACATCATATGTGTCAATGTAACTGAATAATTTGAAATGATATGTACTACACTGAGTGTACAAAACAATAAGAACACTGGCTCTTTCCATGACATAGACTGACCAGGTGAATCCAGGTGAAAGCTATGATCCCTTCTTGATATCACTTGTAAATCCACTTCAATCAGTGTAGATTAAGGGGAGGGGACCGGTTAAAGATTTTTTTGTTTGTTGATGAGACATGGATTGTGTATATGTGCCATTCAGAGGGTGGTAGTAGGTGTCAGGTGCACAGTTTTAAGTATGTCAAGAACGGCAATGCTGCTGGGTTTTTCACGCTCAACCGTTTCCTGTGTGTATAAAGAATGGTCCACCACCCAAAGTACATCCAGCCAACTTGACACAACTGTGGGATGCATTGGAGTCAACATGGGCCAGCATCCCTGTAGAATGCTTTCGACACCTTGTAGAATACATGCCCTGACGAATTGAGGCTGTTCTGAGGGCAAAGGGGGTGCAACTCAATATTAGGAAGGTGTTCTTAATGTTTTGTACACACAGAGTAAGGGATAAATGCCGATGTTCTGTACATTACCTTGTAAATAATAGACAACGCAATTTTTCCAAGGTAATGTACAGAACGGAGGCGTTTATCCCGCTTATACCACAGTTGCCCAAGAAAACAATACTAAAGCACACATACAGTATATGTCACGATCGTCGTAACTTTGAGGAAGAGTGGACCAAGGCGCAGCGTGATAATGATACATCTTCTTTAATGAAGACAAACAAAACACTTACAAAATTTWWWWWAAAAAATGATCGTGAAGCTAAACAAACTACGTGCACACATGCAACATAGACATAGACAATTACCCACAACAGCCTAATGCCTATGGCTGCCTTAAATATGGCTCCCAATCAGAGACAATGATAGACAGCTGTCTCTGATTGAGAACCATTCAGGCAACCATAGACATACCTAGACACCTACACTAAACACAACCCCATAACCTCTACAAAACCCCCTATACAATACAACCACCCAAGACGAGACAAATACACACAAACATCCCCCCTGTCACACCCTGACCTAACCAAAATATTACAGAAAACAAAGATAACTAAGGCCAGGGCGTGACAGTATACCTGTAAAAATAACATGTTTTCGGGTATATTTTCATTTTGATAATGAATTTATACTTTCTCCTCTTTCCACTTTGTTCTATCACCAGTTGTTAATTATTTTTGTTATTTCTCTATGTACGTCGTTCGTTTTTTATGTTCCGTTGCCAGCCAACGGTTGCTTGCTAACTAGCCAACTCCGCTAACACAGTTACGTCAACC
The DNA here is from genome assembly GCF_002910315.2 of Salvelinus sp. IW2-2015. NCBI lineage: Eukaryota > Metazoa > Chordata > Actinopteri > Salmoniformes > Salmonidae > Salvelinus > Salvelinus sp. IW2-2015. Next base: position 7,744,395 of record NC_036869.1, read on the forward strand.
TGAGCCAGAATAACAGCTAAGTAGCAGCATTCGCGTTTGTTTAAGCTGTTTTGTAGCGACATCTATTTGGATACATCTGACCATAACAATGCCTGGTTTTGAACATTTGCTACCTCGTCAGGACACTGTTCATTACAGTAGTTGAGGAGATCGCATTGCAAATGAAACACTTAGCAGAAGCTAGCTAAAGTAGAAGCTAGCTAAAGTGAAATAGTTTGTTGCTAGCAAATCTGCCAATATAACAACCAAATTCAACAGTATCAGTTGCTGAAAACAGCTGGTTAAACTAGAAACATGTAGGACGATTTGACAGCATAGCACCACATGCAACATGACTGCAACATTATTGAAGGACCAGAGAAATTAATGTTTATCACGTTACGTCGTCAGAAGAGGCTGCCAGTGTTGCCAACAATTTTTCAAGGAAARTAGCTGTTGGTTGCTGCATTTGTCGCTAGTTGACGCCAATTTATGCTGTCCCTCAGTCTCTCATGTTTTCTATTTATGTCACGACTTCCACCGAAGTTGGCTCATCTCCTTGTTCGGGCGGCGTTCACCGGCCTTCTAGCCATCGCCACTCCATTTTTCATTTATTTTGTCTTGTTCCCCGCACACCTGGTTTACATTCCCTAATCACATTGTGTATATATATTCCTCTGTTCCCCCCATGTCATTGTGTGGTATTGTTTTTCTAAGTCTTATCGTCTCCTCCCTTTGCCCGGTCTCCCTACGGCCCTACAGACTGCGGAGGCCTTGTTTACACACATCTTCCGGCACTACGGGGTGCCTGAGGATATAGTGTCTGATCGGGGTCCCCAGTTCACGTCGAGGGTCTGGAACGCATTCATGGAAWGTCTGGGGGTCTCGGTCAGCCTTACCTCAGGTTTTCACCCCGAGAGTAACGGGCAGGTGGAGAGAGTAAACCAGGATGTGGGTAGGTTTCTATTGCCAGGACCGGCCGGGGGAGTGGGCAGCGTTCGTGCCCTGGGCAGAGATGGCCCAGAACTTGCTCCGCCACTCCTCCATTAACCTCACCCCCTTCCAGTGTGTATTGGGGTATCAGCCAGTTCTGGCTCCTTGGCATCAGAGTCAGACTGAGGCTCCTGCGGTGGACGACTGGTTCCGGYGCGCGGAGGAAACATGGGACACCGCCCATGTCCACCTTCAGCGCGCCGTGCTGCGCCAGAAAGTGGGCACAGACCGTCACCGCAGTGAGGTGCGAACACCGGGGGACCGGGTCTGGCTCTCGACCCGAAACCTGCCCCTCCGCCTGCCCTGCCGGGAGCTGGGCCCGCGGTTTGTGGGGCCATTCAAAGTCCTGAGGAGAGTGAACGAGGTGTGTTACAGGTTACAGCTTCCTGATTACCGTATTAACCCCTCGTTCCATGTGTCTCTCCTCAGGCCGGTGGTGGTTGGTCCGCTCCAGGAGTCTGAGGTGCGGGAGGTTCCTCCGCCCCCTCTGGACATCGAAGGGGCCCCGGCATACTCCGTGCGTTCCATTCTGGATTCGAGGCGTCGGGCGAGGGGCCTTCAGTACCTCGTGGAGTGGGAGGGGTACGGTCCGGAGGAGAGGTGCTGGGTTCCGGCTGCGGACATGTTGGACCCTGAACTGCTGCGGGAGTTCCACCGTCTCCGGCAAATCGCCCTGCGCCTCGCCCTCCGGGTCGTCCCCGAGGCCGGTGTCGGCGCGCTGCTGGAGCCGCACGTCAAGGGGGGGTACTGTCACGACTTCCACCGAAGTCGGCTCCTCTCCTTGTAGCCATCGCCGCTCCATTTTTCATTTTTCATTTGTTTTGTCTTGTTCCCTGCACACCTGGTTTACATTCCCTAATCACATTGTGTATATATATTCCTCTGTTCCCCCCATGTCCTTGTGTTACGTGTTTTATGTGACACGCCAGGCTGGTTTTCCATGTTCCGTGTTTATTTTCATGAAGTATGTTTATTTGGTAAACTATAGCTTTTGTGACTGTTTTCGCGCTTTGCACTTTTGCCATTTTTGCTGGAGGTTTTTGATGCAGCTGCGTCCGTTTGCAGTTTACTCCTGCAATAATAAAGTGTGCGCCTGTTCACAACWCTCTGCTCTCCTGCACCTGACTTCGCTACCAGTACGCACACCCGTGACAATTTATTTAATTTAACTAAGTAAGTCAGTTAAAAACAAATGATTATTTACAATGACGGCCTACCCCGGCCAAACACTAACCCGGACGACGCTGGGCCARTTGTGCGCCGCCCTATGGGACTCCCAATCACGGCCGGTTGTGATACAGCCTGGAATTGCACCAGGGTCTGTAGTGACGCCTCTAGCACTGAGATGCAGTGCCTTAGACCGCTGTGCCACTCGGGAGCCCGAGCTCATGCAATGATAAATTATCCAACGTAAAATATAATATTTGAAGGAGAACAACAAGGAACCGATTTAATACATTCACTTCACTCGCTGCTGAAGACCGAGAGGCTGGAGAGGACCGAGAGGCGGGGGAAGGGGCTCAAGTGACGGGTGCACACACACGCTGCAGCTGGCTAAGGCGGAGCCGCAAGCGGCACAGCTGAGCTCAGCCGAGCAGGCACACACACCAACAAGAAAGTCACTAAATCAAACAAAAGTTGCTGGGGCAGCCTTAGAAAGTTGCTAACTTTGTCACTATACTATTTTACCAATACAAGTCGCTGGAGGGGTCTGGAAACTTGCTAAATCTAGCAACAATTCGCTAAATTGGCAGCAATAAAATGTTTYCCCCCTCATTTTCCTCCAATTTCAGTTTGTGTGGTTGTTGGTTTAACTTTTTGTTACTTTCTAGCAAGTGCTGTCTCAATGCAGTAATTTATATTGACATCATGATTAGGTGTCTCTTTATGTCCCGATATCGGATGCATGACTTGACCTTCACCTCTCCCGAGCCCGTTGGGGAGTTGCAGTGATAAGACAATATTATAATTACCAATTGGATATCATGAAATTGGGGAGAAAAAGGGGTAAAAATTATTACAAAAATAAAAAACAACAACACTTTTGTCACATGATCCATTCGAAGGTTTGGGATTCCGACCCGGTTGTCATGTCAACACAGCTGTCAGTGCTGAGCAGCACAACCCATGATCATGATTGACAGATCAAGACACTAGCACAACAGGAGATGTATACAAATTATTGTACATGGTTTAGCAGTCAATAAATGCAATTTCTAAGTGAATCAATTTCAACTGAAATTGTCCACCATTAACTGTGATAGCTAGCTTATTTCATTGCTTGCCTGGTTAGCTCATTGCAAGCTAGCGAGCTGTGATGGTGTTTGCAATGTCATTTTGGCTAGCTAGCTAAATTATACAGGGTGCAGTTATTTTATATGCTTGCTGTTACAATAACCAAATGGTTGGATAAACAAATMATTTGTGAAACCACAATGTAATGCAGCAGATGACATGGTGTGAGTTTAGAATTCTCAAACAAGCAGCTTCAATTTGATTGGCTGTTGCATGCAATTTTAATCGGGTTTGAGTTGCTTCATGTAACAGCAAAGTTGCTTGATGATGTCACTTGCAACCTTCTACAGCAACTAAAATTGCTTGAAAGTTGCTTTGTCTAACCCCAGCCTTACATTGTCCATTAGACTAAGCATATTTTTCTTCCTCTCTCATAATTCATACAATTAGTAGGCCTATAATAACAGCTGCATGTCCCAATGTCAACTGGAATTCAACTGAAATTCCGTTACATCATCAAAGAGAAAAGGGATAAACTACCACTCTTAGGTCACTGGAGGGAAATCTGGTGACATGCTTACATAAATTCCTCCTGTCATAACGCTATCATAACAATGACGTCAGATGTGACGGGCAAACCCGAACCGTCAGTCAAAGCAGCTAGATTCAAGGAATGACAAGCAATACCGTTCTAATGCATGAAATGCTCTACTTGTGGTGTATTTCATGCATCAGCGTACTGATTGAATAGGATCAGGTCAACAAACATGATCAATTATAGGGAAATGATCATATTTGATGACAGAGGGGGTGAGAATGTAGTAGTGTCTGATTTACATAAGTTCTGCTCAGTCTGTTTCTGTCAAAGAGGACAGGACAGGTAGAGGAGAGACTGTCACGTTCCTGACCTGTTTTCTGTTTAGTTTTGTGTGTTAGTTGGTCAGGACGTGAGTTTGGGTGGGCATTCTATGTTATCTGTTTCTATGTTGGTTTAGGGTTGCCTGGTATGGCTCTTAATTAGAGGCAGGTGTTTTGCGTTCCTCTGATTAAGAGTCATATTTAGGTAGGCTGTTCACAGTGTTTGTTTGTGGGTGGTTGTCTCCTGTGTCAGTGTTTGTCGCACCATACGGGACTGTTACGGTTTGTTCATTTCATGTAGGCTATTTTTCCCNGGGGGGGGGGGGGGGTCCGTTGACATTTTGACATAAGTTCCTCTTGTCATGCACAAACATGCACCTGTTAAGAAAGTACCCGTGAGAACTGTTAGAGCTCCCTGGATCGATGATGAATTAAAAAATGGTATGGTTCAAAGACATGATGCAACAAAGGTGGCTAGCAAGTCAGGCTGCTTAGCTGATTGGTTGACCTACTGTCAATTGAGAAATGTTATGACTAAAATGAACCACAAAAAATTATAATTTATATTACCAAACAAGATAAATTACGAAGTTAAACTCCCATGCTCACCTATTCCATATCTCGCCATTTATCAAATGATATGGAGTGACCTTGTCATTCTATGTTAGACATTTATTTTCCTCACTAACGATGAGGATTTCTGKAGGTGATAAAGGATGATGCATTCCGATGAGGAGGTAGGAGGATGAATATGAATCTCACACAGAGTAGAGAACATTCAGAGCACAGCTGCGAAATGGCGGCTGTAATGTCACAGCTAAAGATTAATCACATCTAAAATGTGTAGATAGATTTCTGCTTCTCTCTCCTTCGCTCTCTCTCTGAGATGGGGGAGAGAAATAGGTCTCCCAATATGAGATCTGTATCACAATAAAACCCCATTCCGATTCAACACAGTTTGGCAGATATGAACAGGGGTAAGCTACTACATTGACAGCTTTTACGCAGTACGGTTACACTAAACATTGCGCATGGCGCATGAGTGTCAAGTGTCAACATTCAACACCAAGACTTTACCGTCCACTGCGTCTCGTGTTTCAAAACAACACGCACAAGGGACTGGGGGATAGAGACCCATGCATTAATAAAACAAATAGATCCTCACCTGTCCTTTTACGAGACTTGCGGCAAATTGCCTCATCACGGCTTCCACTGTGTAGGCGCTGGACCATCCGCGGGGGGTTAACAGCTCCATACATATCGCTCCGCCATCCAGCACGTACCCGTTTTCCAACCGGGGGGTGAGCACCCGCATGAAAGGCGGGGAGAAGGGGAAATTGTCGGGGAAAGAGACATTCAGCAGTATGAACTCGGTGTTCGTTTCTTTCATGTCCTGCCACAGCGCCGAGTCTTTGTCTACCTGGTGGAGCTTGACGTTCCAGTCAAATAGGTTGTCGTCGACCAGCTCGACAGTTATAAAGTTGTCTCCCAACCGCCGGATCTCCTGGAGTTCCTTCATGAGTCTTCTCGTCCGGACTTGGGTGCAGTGCTGCCGGTGAGGGGCTAGTGGTGGTATCGAGGCACTGGTCGCTGATTTCCCAACCCCGATCCCACCTCCTCCTCCTCCGCCTCCCATCTGCTGTTTCTCCTTGGTGTCCTTGCCCTGTTGCTTATCCTTTACGGACGGTTTGTCCTTGCTGCTGTGCTGGTCCAGCTTCTTCGCTTTGATCTCGGGGGTGCTGAGGAGGTTGTTGGTCTCGTTGGTGGTCTGACAGTGCTGCTTGGTATTCTTGGTGTTCCCCTTGGTCCCCTTTAGCGAGCCCTGGTGATGCTTGGGGTCCTCTGTGTCCCGGTCGTGAAGACGAATCAGACCGATTTTACGCAGTAGAGTGGCCATTATGTCTCCGCCGAGCGCAGGGCGATCGAGATTCACGATTCTCCCTTTATAGCCAACCACTGATGTTAGACGGTGAAACCGTAAAAAAAAACTTTGCGCCGCAATCCCTCAGCTATACTGCAGCCTCTGGACAGACGCTTGCATGTAGCCTAGTCCTTCTTCAGTGCATCATTCTGACGAGGTCCGACTGAAAAAACACACACGCCATTAATAAACCGATGAACTGCTGTCTATTCGATTTGCAGTTTAATGAATCTGCCACTGAAAATAAAATAATCCTATTCAATAGTAGCGTAGTGGACTGACTGTGTTGTGGYAATTGACTGCATTCCTAGTGGCGATCAATGGCTGCTGAATATCTATGCTATTATCCAATAAACTACATAGGGTACAGAATAGATAGCCGCTTTGAAATATGCATTTACACTGTTATTACTCTTATAAACGGTTATAATTCACACATAGCACACCACCTCTATTTTAATATACACATCGATTTACCATTTATAATTCCGTTCGGAAAAATGAAACCCCAATGTTCTCGTGTAACCTATGCGACGAAAAGGCGAGTCTTCAGCTGCACTGACATCAGCTATTACAGTGGAGAGAGAGGGATATTAAACGGTTACCATCCAACAAAGCGAGTTAAAGCCTTTGATTTAACTGCAGCTGCCGCGACACTGTCTCTAATGTTACTGAGGACGAACCAACCCCGCTAATCCTTGGCGAGGAATCACACAATCCTCGTTAGCTCGCTGCGCTCACACACACACACAAATAGCAGCGGAAAGGGATGACCGGCCAGACGTGGGTTGGCTTCCGCTGCTCTACCTGGTTTGAATGGTTAATGATGTGGAGAGAGGGGGCTAGATGTGGACGAAAGAGGAGAGAGTGAAAGTGGGCTGGGCTTTTCAGCCAATGTCATCCTATCATAGCCGATACGTAAGAGCTTTTCCCACTCCCGTAATAGAGGCCTATATGCCTCAGGGCTGGGGCCAATTCCATTTAAATTCCAGTCAATTCAGAAAGCAGGGTGATGTCAGCATTAGTGGGACATCAGGTGTAGTGGTACATTTTCGTTAGATTGTACTGAACTATGGTAATTTTGCAACCCATGCACAACAAAAGCTTTTTGGTTTTTCCTGAGTGTGTTCTGTGTATGAACAAATAGTTGTGGGTTAGTGTGACGTCATTGTAGTGTGTGTGGTCAGGTTTCCTAGATGGGTTGACCCATTAAAACTCATGAAACACCGCCATACATACAGTGGCTTGCGAAAGTATTCACCCTGCTTGACATTTTTCCTATTTTGTTGCCTTACAACCTGGAATTAAAATGGATTTTTGATTTACACAACATACCTACCACTTTGAAGATGCAAAATATTTTTTATTGTGAAACAAACAAGAAATAAGACAAAAAAACTGAAAACTTGAGCGTGCATAACTATTCACTCCACCAAAGTCAATACTTTGTAGAGACACCTTTTGCAGCAATTTCAGCTGAAAGTCTCTTGGGGTATGTSTCTATAAGCTTGRCACATCTAGCCACTGGGATTTTTKCCCAWTCTTCAAGGCAAAACTGCTCCAGCTCCTTCAAGTTGGATGGGTCCTGCTGGTGTACAGCAATCTTAAAGTCATACCACAGATTCTCAATTGGATTGAGGTCTGGGCTTTGACTAGGCCATTGCAAGACATTTAAATGTTTCCCCTTAAACAATTCAAGTGTTGCTTTAGCAGTATGCTTAGGGTCATTGTCCTGCTGGAAGGTGAACCTCCGTCCCAGTCTCAAATCTCTGGAAGACTTTCCCTCAAGAATGTCCCTGTATTTAGCGCCATCCAACATTCCTTCAATTCTGACCAGTTTCCCAGTCTCTGCAGATGAAAAACATCCCCACAGCATGATACTRCCACCACCATGCTTCACTGTGGGGATGGTGTTCTCGGGGTGATGAGAGGTGTTGGGTTTGCTCCAGACATAGTGTTTTCTTTGATTGCCATTAAGCAAAAKTTTTGTCTCATGTGACCAGAGTACCTTCTTCCATATGTTTGGGGAGTCTCCCACATGCCTTTTGGCGGACACCAAACGTGTTTGCTTATTTTTTTCTTTAAGCAATGGATTTTTTTCTGACCACTCTTCCATAAAGCCCAGCTCTGTGGTGTGTATGGCTTGAAGTGGTCCTATGGACAGATACTCCAATCTCCGCTTTGGAGCTTTGCACCTCCTTCAGAGTTATCTTTGGTCTCCTTGTTGCTTCTCTGATTAATGCCCTCCTTGCCTGGTCCATGAGTTTTGGTGGGCTGCCCTCTCATGGCAGGTTTGTTGTGGTGTCATATTCTTTCCATTTTTTTTATAATGGATTTAATGGTGCTCCGTGGGATGTTCGAAGTTTCTGATATTTTTTTTTTTAACCCAACCCTGATCTGTACTTCTCCACAACTTTGTCCCTGGCCTGTTTGGAGAGCTCCTTGGTCTTCATGGTGCTGCTTGCTTGGTGGTGCCCCTTGCTTAGTGGTGTTGCAGACTCTGGGGCCTTTCAGAACAGGTGTATATATACTGAGATCATGTGACAGATCATGTGATGCTTAGATTGCACACAGGTGGACTTTATTGAACTAATTATGTGACTTCTGAAGGTAATTGGTTGCACCAGATCTTATTTAGGGGCTTCATAGCAAAGGGGTTGAATACATATGCATGCACCTCTTTTCCGTTTTTWAWWTTTTTTATAATTTTTTAAAACAGATTCTTTTTTTCATTTTACTCCACCAATTACTCCACTATTTTGAGTATGTCCATTACATAAAATCAATTTAAATTACAGGCTGTAATGCAACAAAATTGGAAAAACGCCAAGAGGGATGAATACTTTTGCAAGGCACTTTATGAAACCTTGCGCTAGATTGACAAGGCTGTGATTTTTTCAATTATAATTCAACAATCTAGCTTTTTGTGTTAAATTAGTAGTTATTTGTAGTGTTTAAAATKATATACTGAATAAAAATATAAACGCAAAATGTAAAGTGTTAATCCCATGTTTCATGAGCTGAAATAAAAGATCCCAGTGGTCTTTTATGATCCATACACAGAAAAAATAAAAGGCCACTCTAAAATATGCAGTTTTGTCACACAACACAATGCCACAGATGTCTCATGTTTTGAGGGAGCGTGCAATTGGCTTGCTGACTGCAGGAATGTCCACCAGAGTTGTTGCCAGAGAGTTGAATGTTCATTTATCTACCATAAGCCGCCACATCCGACTTCTTCACCTGTGGAATCGTCTGATACCAGCCACTCGGACAGCTGATGAAACTGAGAAGTATTTCTGTCTGTAATGAATCCCTTTTGTGGGGAAAAACGTATTCCGATTGGTTGGGCCTGGCTCCCCAGTGGGTAGGCCTTGGTTCCCAAGTGGGTGGACCTATGCCCAGGCATGTGAAATCCATAAATTAGGGCCTAATTTATTTATTTCAATTGACTGATTTCCTTATGAACTGTAACTTAGTAAAATTGTTGAAATTGTTGCATGTTGTGTTTATATTTTTGTTCAGTATATAATAACCATTCATGTAAACAGTTATTATATTTTATGAAATTAGATTTATAGTGCTGTTCCACTTCCCCTGAATTGTGCTTGAATTTCAGCTACAAAACAAACCTTTAATCAATTTAAATGTATTTCCCTTCATTAGATATTCTATAAATACACTGAAATATGTTGTTTTAGTTGTTCATAAAATCTCTGAATCGATTTTAGATGCTATATAGTAAATAAACATCATATGATGACGGTTGAAGGAATCAGGGGATATAATAAGGGTAGGAAAAGAAAGAAAGGAAGCAAGCACCTGACATGTAAGAAATGGTGGACAGAAAAGAGTCTACATCTATGAACGTTGACAGATTTGGGGGATAGTAGAGGTGTTTCAGGATCAAGTAAAAGCTGTACAGACTCCTTTAGGTAGATTTTCACCAAGAGCTTTGAATGTCTCCAAATACATTTTCTAATGGCATGGAGAGGTTTGTTTTAAACGGTTATTGTCACAAAATTGTAAAAACAGAGTGTGTTATCTACAMGCTTCTACAAAGTCTTATTGATGAGTTCATGACAAGTGTGAGGTCAAGTGGAAGACTAATGTATTTCCAATGAGAAAAATAGTGTCCCAGTTAATTTACTAAAGTGTCCCACTAACACTGAAAGCCATGCTTTAGCAAAAGTATGGGTCTGATGTTCTTTTAGTGGTTGTAGCATCCACTGAATAATACATTTTCAAGTTGTTTGATAAACATTTAGATAAGACCTTAATTGAAATTAGCATCACTAGAGTAGGGGTAAACTGATTTTGATTGTCTTCATAGCGATCTACCAAAAAGTGTYCCACTCATGCCTACTTTACCCTAAACCAAATTCCAATTCCAAAACTGAAATAACTGGTCCTCTAAATTATTTTGTAGCTTATTCATGTCTATGTTCTATCCTAACAGGACAAGAGAGGTGGGGATATATTTAGTGTAGCCTATAGCCTAATGTTAAGGCTATTATATTACAAAGTGGCTTCAAACAGGCTGTCTTAAGTAGCCTACAAARTATCTTACTCTATTTTATATTTTGTATATTTTAATGTTTCACTGCACTGCTTTTATTAATTGAAAACATTTACATAACATTGTCCACCAAACTATACATAAATGCAGGCACATTCACTGTATTACACATGCACGGTGAGGATGATACATTTAAAAATTAATGTTAGTTGCAACAATGTATCGATATTTCAGAACACGACGCTTTGCGATAATCTTGAGCTGCAGACGGCAGTCTGTCGCTACGGCAACTACACATTCGCCAATGATTGGTTCTCACCCTTGCGGAAAGCAGTATGTCATGGGAGTGTTTGTCACTAGTTACCACAGCCACAAAGTCAAAATTGGCGTTATCGTAAAAATGTATGAAAACAAAATGTGCTTTTTGYTATTCATTTAAGGTTAGACATGAGGTTATCAGTGTGGGTAATGTTGGGGYTAAGGTTAGTTTTAAAATCAGATTTTAAGAAGATACATTTTAGAAATAGGCGGGGTTTAGCCTTAATGATCACCTTGTGGCTGTGGTAACTAGTGACGACCCATGGGGGTCTGGGAAGTGATTAACATTGTGATGAATTGACAAAAGGCTTTGTCTGGTATTTTATATTTCCACAAATATTTTATGTTTATGAGAAATGAACACATAACGTTTTGTTGGAGACATGGCTGAGAAATTTGATAACCTCGAGGAGCATCTCGAGAAGTTCGTTGAAAATATTCGACAGATGGGAATTATCGTTAGCGACTTTCAACCTAGCAGTCAAACAGGACTCAACCAAAAACTGTAAGTGATGCCAGTTAGCTAGCTAGGTGTTTCTAGTATTACTAGCCATCATAGCTAGCCACTTAAATATGTTACTACTAACTCCCCAAGTTATCAATACACTAGAGTTGTTTACAAAAGTAAAATGATGGTTAACCAATGCTAGCTAGCCTCCACATAGTTAAGTTAGCTAGCTAGTTAGTACAGTCAATGTCATAGACCAGGGATGGGCAACTCCAGTCCTCSGGGGCCGGAGTGGTGTCACACTTTATTTAAAAAACGGAAGATCATAATTAGTTGATTAAATGGAGTCAGGCGTGTTAGTTGGGACTGGGGAAAAAGTGACACCARGCCCCCGAGGACTAAAGTTGCACATCGCGGTCATAGACACACAAAAGGGTATAAAAGACTGCACATAGTTTTTCTCTTTTACGTTTATTTAACTAGGCAAGTCGGTTAAGAACAAATTATTATTTACAATGACTGCCTACCAAAAGGCAAAAGGTCTCCTGCTGGGACAGGGACTGGGATTAAAAAACGCATCACGACAAGAGACACCACAACACTACATAAAGAGAGACCTAAGACAACATCGCGTGATAGCAACACATGACAACAACATGGTAGCAGCAACACAACATGGCAGCAGCAGAAAACATGGTACAAACATTATTGGGCACAGACAACAGCACAAAGGGCAAGAAAGTAGAGACAACAATACATAACGCAAAGCAGCCACAACTGTCAGTAAGAGTGTCCAGGATTGAGTCTTTGAATGAAGAGAGAGAACTGTCCAGTTTGAGTGTTTGTTGCAGCTCGTTCCAGTCGCTAGCTGCAGTCAACTGAAAAGAGGAGCGACCAAGGGATGTGTGTGCTTTGGGGACCTTTAACAGAATGTGGCTGTCAGAACAGGTGGAGGATGAGGGCTGCAGTAGGTATCTCAGATAGGGAGGTGTGAGGTCTAAGAGGGTTTTATAAATAAGCATCCMCCAGTGGGTCTTGCGACKGGTATACAGAGATGACCAGTTTACAGAACAGGTTAAATGCTGACAGTCATGTTGAGGTAGGAAGTTAGTTGTATGGTAGTTGTGGTTGACGATTTTGCCTGCTAGTTGTTGAAACGTCTCTACTCCTGTGCATTTCAGAAACTACATGATCACGGGACTGCAGGACATTGAGAAATGTCGCCAGCAGCTACATGAGATTAACGTTCCTCTCGAGGCTTTTGAGTGAGTAGATGTTCCAACTTAAACATACACTTTCCTTGTCTAGATCTCTAGTTTACTTTTGAAAGCCTGGGGAAGTTCTCACTCAGGAAGATGATGGAAACTAGTGACACATTGCCACTAGGGTTGGACGATTTTACCAACGAGCACACAGCAGGGCGACATGCCAATTGGCCTATTCCCTTTTTCCCATAGCCTAAATGTTCAATACATATGAGGTAGTTAGAATWTTAGCATAATGCAAGAGGACAATGTAGATTGTACAAAGAGAGGAGAGATCCAAAGCAGTGCAAATTGTCAGACGGGGCCTACAGTGGTTTTTYCCCCCTCCAATGTCTGATAATCATGGGCCTTTTACAGCGGACACTCCGTTGTCTGGCTTATTGTTTTAAAATTGTAATTTCCCTTTTTCTCCCCAATCCCCATTCGATTTGAATATGACTTTTTGGCWTAGGCATAACCTACTCTTTCATGATCAACCATCAAATTAACCTATAGGCCTAACAGAGTTCCAACTCAGACAGTTGTTTGAAAATAGCCTAAATAAAAACATASTATAGTTATGARAGAGAGAACAAATAATTGCAAGATAGACTAATCGAATAGGAAGTATAAACACACATGGTACGTTTCTGCGTTACTTGACCAAAGTGTTTGCAAAGTAAATTGTGCCGTCAGAAAATCCCTCCTTGCAAACCAAACAGCCATATATGCCAACACACAGGCTACTGTCAATAAGTTGCAGTAAATGTTACTTTGACAAGTTAAAATTATAAACTAATATTTGTAATATTGTCAGTGTTTATTATAGAAATATTGTCAGTGTTTATTAATGTCCTTGAATTGCGCAACAGGCAATCAGACATAAGCTCCCGCAGCAGCACTTTCAAAAAGTGCRAACAAAAAATAAATGAATGATGAGTCAGTGTCTGAGTTGTCTCAAACATTATTTTCAATAACTTATGAATTGTGCATTCATATAAAAGATAAACAAATTATTATTTAGCTCAAAATCAAATTTTATTGGTCACATACACGTTTAGCAAATGTTATTGCGGGTGTAGCGAAGTGCTTGCGTCTCTAGCTCCAACAGTGCAGTAATATCTAACAATTTCACAACAATACACACATCTAAGTAAAGGAATGGAATTAAGAATCTATAAATATATGGACGAGCAGTCAGAACGGCATAGACTAAGATACATTAGAATAGAATACAGTATGAGATGAATAATGCAAAATATGTGAACATTATTAAAGTGACTAGTGTTCCATTTATTAAAGTGGCCAGTGATTTCAAGTCTATGTGTATGGGCAGCAGCCTCTAATGTGTAACTGATGGCTATTTAACAGTCTGATGGCCTTGAGATAGAAGCAGTTTTTCAGTCTTCCGATCCCAGTTTTGATGCACCTGTACTGACCCCCGCCTTCTGGATGATAGTGGGGTGAACGGGCAGTGGCTCGGGTGGTTGTTGCCCTTGATGATTTTTTTGCCTTCCTGTGACATCTGGTGCTGTAAACGTCCTGGAGGGCGGGTAGTTTGCCCCCAGGGATGCGTTGGGCAGACCTCACCACCCTCTGGAGAGCCCTGCGGTTGCGAGCGGTGCAGTTGCTGTACCAGGCGGTGATACAGCCCGGCAGGATGCTCTCAATTATGCATCTGTAAAAGTTTGTAAGGGGTTTTAGGTGCCCAGACAAATTTCTTCAGCCTCCTGAGGTTGAAGAGGCGCTGTTGCACCTTCTCACCACACTGTCTGTGTGGGTGGACCATTTCAACTTGTCAGTGATGTGTACGCCGAGGAACTTGAAGCTTTCCACCTTCTCCACTGCGGCCCCGTCAATGTGGATTAGGGGGGTGCTCCCTCAGCTGTTTCCTGAAGTCTACGATCATCTCCTTTGTTTTGTTGATGTTGAGTGAGAGGTTTTTCCCTGGCACCACACTCCCAGAGCACTCACCTCTTCCCTGTAGGCTGTTTCGTCATTGTTGGTAATCAAACCTACTACTGTTGTGTCATCTGCAAACTTGATGATCGAGTTGGAGGCGTGCGTGGCCACACAGTCATGGGTGAACAGGGAATACAGGAGGGGGYTGAGCACGCACCCTTGTGGGGCCCCAGTGTTGAGGATCAGCGACGTGGAGGTGTTGTTTCCTACCCTCACCACCTGGGGGTGGCTTGTCAGGTCCAGGACCCAGGGCCTCGAGTTTAATGATGAGCTTGGAGGGTACTATGGTGTTGAATGCTGAGCTGTAGTCAATGAGCAGCATTCTTACAWTGGTATTCCTCTTGTCCAGATGGGATAGGGCAGAGTGCGATGGCGATTGCATCGTGTTAAATGTCTTACTCACATCGGTCACGGAGAAGGAGAGCCCACAGGTCTTGGTAGCAGGCTGCGTCGGTGGCACTGTGTTATCCTCAAAGCAGGCGAAAAAGGTGTTTAGCTTCWMCGGAAGCAAGATGTCAGTGTCCGCAACATGGTTGGTTTTCCTTTTGTAGTCCGTGATTGTCGGTAGACCCTGCCACAAGTCTCGTGTTTGAGCTGTTGAATTGCGACTCCACTTTGTCCCTATACTGACGTTTTGCYTGTAACATTCTTTCTAGCACTTGAATGAACATTGGCTTAGGCTAAAAATGAATGAGCCTATTATCTTTAGGCTATGCCTTTTTCCCTATCGAACTGTAAAAATCCTAAATATACACCTTTTTTTTCTCCGCCATCTACACACAATACCCCATAATGACAGTGAAAACATGTTTTTAGATTTTTWWWAAATGTATTGAAAATGMAATATCTAATTTACATAAGTATTCACACCCCTGTGTCAATACATGTTAGAATCAGCGATTACAGTTGAGTCTTTCTGGGTAAGTCTCTAAGAGGTTTGCACACCTGCATTGTGTGATATTTGCACATTATTCATTAAACATTTTTTCAAGCTCTGTCAAGTTGATCGTTGTTAGACAGCCATTTTCTCRTCTTGCCTTATAKTTTCAAGCCAATTTTAAGTCAAAACTGTAACTAGGCCACTCAGGAACATTCAATGTCGTCTTGGTAGGCAACTCCAGTGTAGATTTGGCCTTGTTTTAGGTTATTGTCCTGCTGAAAGATGAATTTCTCAGTGTGTTGGAAAATGGACTGAACCAGGTTTTTCTCCAGGGTTTTGCCTTTGCTTAGCTCTATTCAGTTTATTTTTTATCTTAAACTCCCTAGTTCTTGCCGATTTTAAAGCATATCCATAACATGATGCAGCCGACAATCATGCTTGAAAATATGACATTTACATTTACATTTAAGTCATTTAGCAGACGCTCTTATCCAGAGCGACTTACAAATTGGTGCATTCACCTTATGAAATCCAGTGGAACAACCACTTTACAATAGTGCATCTAACTCTTTTAAGGGGGAGGGGTGGGGTTAGGAGGATTACTTTATCCTAGGTATTCCTTAAAGAGGTGGGGTTTCAGGTGTCTCCGGAAGTATGACGTGTGATACTCAGTGATGAGTTGGATTTGCCCCCAAACATAACGCTTTTATTCAGGACATAAAGTTCATTTCTTTGCCACATTTTTTGCAGTTTTACTTTAGTGCCTTATTGCAAACGGGATGCATGTTTTGAATAATTGTATTATGTACAGGCTTCCTTGTCATTCTTAGTATTGTSGAGTAACTACAGTTTCCTCAGTTTTCCSCTATCACACTCATAATACYTTAACTGTTTTAAAGTCACCATTGGCTTCATGGTGAAATCCTTAAGCGGTTTCCTTCCTCTCTGGCAACTGTCGTGTCTGGCTATGCCGGATTAAGTGATATGACATGCTATTCTATAAAATCATTTCTCTGTAATTAATATTACCTGATTTAAGCTAATCAGGTAGATAATTAACTAGAAAGTCGGGGCAYYCCGAAAGAATGTTTATAGAGCTGTTATCTTCCGAATAAACTCTTAAAGACCTAGTAATCTTTTACRTCTGTAGCAGTCAATATTTAATCCTCACCTTATTTMGTTTCATCTGAAAGTTGTAAATTCTTGGTTATCTTCACAAACCCTGGCTAACAAGTTGAATCAGCAATACAAAATTTGGTTTAATTATGAATAAGAGTTCAAAGTTCATACCAAGTTGSCATGCTATATGCTCATGCTATATTCTGGCTGGTATAATCGAAATTCATCCTTCCGGCATGTAGGTCGTCACCTTCACATTGAAATTCGATGCTAATTTTGTTAAGTTCTCTAAGGTTGGCTTAGTTCTGTAGGTTGTCTTTGTCCTTTCAACGTGGGGACCTCAAGTCCACACGTCCTTGGAACAGCTTATTATCTGAGCCCTTTTAACGTAGGACTGTCGCCCTAACGTCCTCGGAACAGAAAGTTAAATTTTCGTCTAGGGCTTTATATATAGGAGGGGAGAGAAGAGCGYGTTTCATAGTTTATAACCAATGTCTGTTCACATGGGCAGGGCCACTGAGTTGAGCATAGTTCACTCATGAAAACCCAATTCTCTCATTTGGAAGCTAAAATTACATTTAATCTTTTCACAAATAGTTTCATATTTAAACATTTAAATTGCACAACAATTCCATGTGAATCTGATAAACTTGAATGTGTAGATTTTCCAAGATACAGTTTGTCGTCCTATCATCAGTAATGTCTCAGACGCCAACTGATCTGGCATCATATTCATTTAGTACCAACGCATATTTTCAGCTGGTTGGATTACCGAAATATGGTTCCGTTCCCATCTTTTGATGTCACCGGACTCTCTCTCAACGTTAACCAAGGGATTTTCAATAGTCACATCGGTAGAGTAGAGAGAGGAAAAAGGGGAAAGGTATTTATGGGGGTCATAAACCTCCCCCACTCAGGCCAACAACATCATGACACAACTAAGTTAGGAAGGAYGCCTGTATCTTTCTAGTAACTGAGTGTATTTATAGACCATCGAAATGGTCATTTAATAACTTCACCATGCTCAGATATATTCAATGTCTGCTTTTTAAGATGTTTACCYATCTACCAATAGGTGCCCTTTGCGAGTCATTGGAAAACCGCCCTGGTCTTTGTGGTTGGATCAGTGTTTGAAATTCAGTGCTCAACTGAGAGACCTTACACACAATTGTAAGTGTGGGGTACAGAGATGAGGAAGTAAAAAAAGCTGTTAAACACAATTGCACACAGAGTGAGTCCATGCAGTTTATTATGTGGCTTGTTAAGCAAATGTTTACTCCTGAACTCATTAGGCTTGCCATAACAAAGGGGTTGAATACTTGACCCAATACATTTCAGCTTTTGATTTGTWATTAATTTGTAAACATTTCCAAAAACACAATTCCACTTTGACATTATGGGGTATTGTGTGTAGGCCAGTGACACAAAATCTCAATTGTAATCAATTTTGAATGTGGAAAAAGTCAAGGGGTATGAATACTTTCTGAAAGCTGTTAAATAGCCTAAACAAAATAAGTATGAAAATAACCTACATTTGTACAAGCAAAAGTCTTTCAAGGTTTGACAGATTTTTTTTGCTTATCCTGCATTGCCTTCATTAAGTATTCAGAAATGTATTAAATAATTTTTTCCCTCATACATCTACACACAATACCCCATAATGACGAAGCAAAAACTGKTTTTTAGATTTTTTTTGCTAATATATATATATATCAAATGCAATTACATTTACCCAGGTATTCAGACCCAGTACTTTGTTGAAGCAGCGACTACAGCATCAAGTCTTCTTGGGTATGATGCTACAAGCTTGGCACACCTGTATTTGGGGAGTTTCTCCCATTCTTCTCTGCTGATCATCTCAAGCTCTCTCAGGTTGGATGGAGAGTGTTSCTGCACAGCTATTTTCAGTTCTCTTCAGAGAAGTTTGATGGGGTTCAAGTCTGGGCTCTGGCTGGGCCACTCGAGGAAATTCAGAGACTTGTACCGAAGCCACTCCTGCGTTGTCTTGGCTGTGTGCTTAGGGTTGTTGTCCTGTTGGAAGCTGAACCTTTGCCCCATTCTGAGGTCCTGAGCTCTCTGGAGCAGGTTTTCATCAATGATCTGTACTTTGCTCCATTCATCTTTCCCTCGAACCTGACTAACAGACCCTGCCGCTGAAAAACATCCCTACAGCATGATGCTGCCACTACCATGCTTCACCGTAGGGACGTTGCCAGGTTTCCTCCAGACATGACGCTTGGCCTTAAGTCTTTGGGCTGAAATCTTGTTTTCTTCAGCCCAGATGATCTTGTTTCTCATGATCTGAGAGTCTTTAGGTGCCTTTTGGCAAACTCCAAGCGGGCTGCCATGTGCCTTTTACTGAGGAGTGGCTACCTTCTGGCCGCACTACCATAAAGGCCTGATTGGTGCAGTGCTGTAGAGATGGTTGTCCTTCTAAATGTTTCTTCCATTTCCACAGTGGAACTCTAGAGCTCTGTCATACTGACCATCAGGTTCTTGGTCACCTCCCTTACCAAAGCCCTTGTCACACGATTGTTCAGTTTGGCCGGGAGGCCAGCTCTAGGAGGAGTCTTAGAGGTTCCAAACTTCTTCGATTTAAGAATGATTTTTTTTATTTTTTTATTTTACAGTTATTTTACCAGGTAAGTTGACTGAGAACACGTTCTCATTTGCAGCAACGACCTGGGGAATAGTTACAGGGGAGAGGAGGGGGATGAATGAGCCAATTGTAAACTGGGGATTAGTTCACTAGATCACTGTGTTCTTGGGGACCTTCAGAAATGTTTTGGGACCCTTCCCCAGATCTGTGCCTCGACACAGTCTTGTCTCGGAGCTCTACAGACAATTCCTTCGACCTCATGGCTTGGTTTTTGCTCTGACATGCACTGTCAACTGTTTTTATTTTTACAATTTTCTACATTGTAKAATAATAGTGAAAACATCAAAACTATGAAATAATACATATGGAATAATGTAGGAACCAAAAAAAGTGTTAAACATTTATTTACTTCTTAAGGCGTTTGAGCCAATCAGTTGTGTTGTGACAAGGTATGGGGGGTATACAGAAGATAGCCCAATTTGGTAAAAGACCAAGTACATATTATGGCAAGAAAAGCTCAAATAAGCAAAGAGAAACGACAGTCCATCATTACTTTAAGACATACAGAAAATGTCAATACAGAAAATGTCAAGAACTTTGAAAGTTTCTTCAAGTGCAGTCGCAAAAACCATCAAGTGCTATGATGAAACTGGCTCTTGTGAAGACCGTCACAGGAAAGGAAGACCCAGAGTTACCTCTGCTGCAGTGGATAAGTTCATTAGAGTTACCAGCCTCAGAAATTGCAGCCCAAATAAATTCTTCACCGAGTTCAAGTAACAGACACATCTCAACATCAACTGTTCAGAGGAGACTGCGTAAATCAGGCCTTCATGGTCCAATTATCCAATTGAAACCACTACTAAAGGACACCAATAAGAAGAAGATACTTGCTTTGGCCAAGAAACATGAGCAATGGACATTAGACCTGTGGAAATTTAGCCTTTGGTCTGGAGTCGAAACTTTAGATTTTCGGTTCCAACCACTGTCTTTGTGAGATGTGGTGTGGTTGAACAGATGATCTCCTCGTGTATAGTTCCCACCTTGAAGCATGGAGGAGGAGGTGTGATGATGTGGGGTGCTTTGCTGGTGACACTGTCTGGGATTTATTTAGAATTCAAGGCACACTTAACCAGCATGACTACCACAGCATTCTGCAGCGATACGCCATCACAGCTGGTTTGGGCTTAGTGGGACCATCATTTGTTTTCAACAGAACAATGACCCAACACACTTCCAGGCTGTGTAAGGGCTATTTGATCAAGAAGGAGAGTGATGGAGTGCCTGGCCTCCACAATCCCCCGACCTCAACCAAATTGAGGTGGTTTGGGAWAAGTCGGACTGCAGAGTGAAGWAAATGCAGCCATCAAGTGTTCAGCATATGTGGGAACTCCTTCAAGACTGTTGGAAAAGCATTCCAGGTGAAGCTGGTTGAGAGTGCCAAGAGTGTGCAAAGCTGTCATCAAAGCAAAGGGTGGCTATTTGAAGAATCTCAAATATATTTTGATTTGTTTTACACTTTTTGGGTTACTACATTATTCCATATGTTATTTCATAGTTGTGGTGCCTTCACTATTATTCTACAATGTAGAAAATAGTCAAAAGGGAAAAAAATTAAATGAGTAAACTTAAACTTTTGACCGGTAGTGTAGACAGTTGTGGGCTTTTCCAAATCATGTCCAATCAATGTAATTTTCCACAGGTGGACTCCAATCCAGTTGTAGAAACATCTCAAGGATTTTCAATTGAAACAGGATGAACCTGAGCTTAATTTCAAGTCTCATAGCAAAGGGGCTGAAWACAAAAAATTCTAAAAATCTGTTTTCGCTTTGTCATTATGGGCTATTGTGTGTAAYGTAAACTCACCCCATTCCGTACAAATGTGCGTAACCGCGACATTCAAACGAGGTTGCAAAGAAAACTAATGGGACTGTAGCGACTGTGTTGACTTCAAAATCTAGGGTGTGAACTACGTTTCTATCAAGCGTTGATCGACATGGTAATGTCTCTAGTATTGGAGTTGAAAAAACTGACCCTCCGTTACATCATGACGTGTCATGCCGTAACGTACAGCACGCATAAAGCAAGTATTTCTGTCTTACAATCTCTCTCCACCAGGTGTAGCACTTCTCTCATCATTTAAAAACAATAAATGGACAGTGACGGGGGAAGGGGGGGATACCTAGTCATTTTTTGCGTCATCACTGCATGTGATCATGACTCTCAAAGCCGCTRTTTACTTCTGAAGATCACTTTAGCACCGCACTAAAAACCTGATTCAAATTCGACACAAACCTTCAAATAGGTATGTAATGACACATTATATACACTCTTTATAGTGTTTTATTTACATTTTAGAGGCGATAAGGTGATAAGTTGGACAGATCGAGTGGGGAAAAAAGCATTTTTCCCACATCTGTCCTTCTCACTATCACGCATTAGTTTCGCTTCCCCACCCGCCATTTTTAAAAAGACCTGACGGAGCTCATTACCTTGTTGAATTATGCAGAAACGGGCAACGTGGAGCTCATGCCATTGATTGTGTTGGAAAGGGGAGAAATTGTGCCTTACAATGGTATTGACATTACAGTTGATCTGGAAGTATTACGTTTTTGGGCCGCTAAAATAAGGGCAATTGTACGGACCAAGGCGATGTACAAAAGTGAGTGAGTTTACGTTAGATTGCTGAGGATTTTTTATTTTATTTGATCCTGTTTAGAGACATTGGTAAATGTGTAGAATTGCTGGAAATTAGCTTTAAAACTGTAATGTTGGGAGGTAGGGGTTTGTTACTACGCCGATARATGAAAATATCCATCCGGACCTTTGCCACCTAGGGAATGTACCCTTTACCCTGATGATCTGTTGGCTATTCTGTAAGTGACTTGGGTCAGGTGTGCTTGCTCACCTTTTATCATTCAACCTACATCTGAAGAACTGCCAAACAGGCGAAGATGTGCTTTTCTTTCCCACCAAGTCAGCCATAGTTTTTTCTGATTTATTGTATTGCAGGCTATGCTATCGTGAAATCCCGTCACTTCCTTATTTTTTTTCAGTCTGAAACTGTTTGAAAGTAGCCTAATTGGAGAAAGTATGTCACTTAGTTTTATTTAATTTAACCCTTACTAAGCAAATGCACTTACCCAGATGATTTAAGATTAAATAACAATAGCCTACACATTATATGGCTACAGTGCATTCGGAAAGTATTCAGACCCCTTGACTTTTTCCACATTTTGTTACGTTACAGCCTTATTCTAAATTGGATGAAAGTATTTCTTTTCACCTCATCAATCTACACACAATTCCCCACAATGACAAAGCGGAAACAGGTTTTTATAAATGTTTTCCAATTTATAAAAAATGTAAATAAATTCCTTTATTTACATACACTACCGTTCAAAAGTTTGGGGTCACTGAGAAATGTCCTTGTTTWTGAAAGAAAACACATTTTTGTCCTATACAATAACATCAAATTGATCMGAAATACAATGTAGACATTGTTAATGTTGTAAATKACTATTGTAGCTGGAAACGGCTGAATTTATGGCTTATAGGTGTACGGAGGCCCATTATCAGCAACCATCACTCCTGTGTTCCAATGGCACATTGTATGCTAATCTAAGTTTATAATTTTAAAAGGCTAATTTATCATTAGAAAACCCTTTTGCAATTATGTTAGCACAGCTAAAAACTGTTGTGCTGATTTAAAGAAACAATAAAACTGGCCTCCTTTAGACTAGTTGAGTATCTGGAGCATCAGCATTTGTGGGTTTGATTACAGGCTCAAAATGGCCAGAAACAAAGAACTTTCTTCTGAAACTCGTCAGTCTATTCTTGTTCTGAGAATTGAAGGCTATTCCATGCGAGAAATTGAACGAGATCTTCAGTTTCTTGGCAATGCTGTGTACTAATCCCTTCACAGAACAGCACAAACGGGCTCTAACCAGAATAGAAAGGAGTGGGAGGCCCCGGTGCACAACTGAGCAAGAAGACAAGTATATTAGTAACTACTATTACTGTAGTTTGCTAGCTTCTTTACAAGCAATACGTTTCTATAATTAGCGGGAGTTGGATTTGGCAACTTTTTTCCTCTCCCTCCCTTGGTGCCGCACACACCGGTTCCTCTCCTCTCTCGCCCCTCTCCCACCAGCAGAAACAAGCAGAGCGTCGCAAGCAAATCTCCATTGAAGTTTTAAACATTTATTTATTTATTTTTATTTCACCTTTATTTAACCAGGTAGGCCAGTTGAGAACAAGTTCTCATTTACAACTGCGACCTGGCCAAGATAGAGCAAAGAAGTGCAACAAAAACAACAACATTGAGTTACACATAAACAAATTTACAGTCAATAGCACAGTAGAAAGTGTGTGCAAATGTAGGGAGGTAGGGCAATAAATAGGCCATAGAGGTGAAAATAATTACAATTTAGCATTAACACTGGAGTGATAGATGTGCAGATGATGATGTGCAAGTGGAGATACTGGGGTGCAAAAGCGCAAGAGGGTAAGTAATAATATAGGGATGAGGTAGTCGGGTGTGCTATTTACAGATGGGCTGTGTACAGGTACAGTGATCGGTAAGCTACTCTGACAGCTGATTCTTAAAGTTAGAGAGGGAGATATCGGACTCCAGCTTCAGAGATTTTTGCAATTCGTTCCAGTCATTGGCAGCAGAGAACAGGAAGGAAAGGTGGCCAAAGGAAGTGTTGGCTTTGGGGATGACCAGTGCAATATACCTGCTGGAGCGCGTGCTACGGGGGAGGGGGGGGTGTTGCTATGGTGACCAGTGAGCTGAGATAAGGCGGGGCTTTACCTAGCAAGGACTTATAGATGACCTGGAGCCAGTGGGTTTGGCGACGGATATGTAGTGAGGGCCAGCCAACGAGAACATACAGGTCGCAGTGGTGGGTAGTATATGGAGCTTTGGTGATAAAACGGATGGCACTGTGATAGACTTCATCCAGTTTGCTGAGTAGAGTGTTATTTTGTAATTTTGTAAAATGACATCGCCGAAGTCCAGTGTTGGTAGGATAGTCCGTTTTTCGAGGSTATGTTTGGCGGCATGAGTGAAGCAGGCTTTGTTGCGAAATAGGAAGCCGATTCTAGATTTAATTTTGGATTGGAGATGCATAATGTGAGTCTGGAAGGAGAGTTTACAGTCTAACCAGTCACCTAGGTATTTGTAGTTGTCCACATATTCTAGGTCAGAACCGTCCAGAGTAGTGATGCGGGAGGGTGCGGGCAGCAATCGGTTGAAGAGCATGCACTTAGTTTTACTAGCATTTAAAAGCAGTTGGAGGCCACGGAAGGAGTGTTGTATGGCGTTGAAGCTCGTTTGGAGGWTTGTTAGCACAGTGTCCAAAAAAGGGCCAGATGTATACAGAATGGTGTCGTCTGCGTAGAGGTGGATCAGAGAATCACCAGCAGCAAGAGCGACATCATTGATATATACAGAGAAAAGAGTCGGCCCGAGAATTGAACCCTGTGGCACCCCCATAGAGATTGCCAGAGGTCCGGACAACAGGCCCTCCGATTTGACACACTGAACTCTCTCTGAGAAGTAGTTGATGAACCAGGCGAAGCAGTCATTTGAGAAGCCAAGGCTATTGAGTCTGCCGATAAGAATGCGGTGATTGACAGAGTCGAAAGCCTTGGCCAGGTCGATGAAGACTGCTGCACAGTACTGTCTTTTATCGATGGCCGTTATGATATTGTTTAGGACCTTGAGCATGGCTGAGGTGCACCCATGACCAGCTTGGAAACCAGATTGCATAGTGGAGAAGGTACGGTGGGATTCAAAATGGTCGGTGATCTGTTTATTAACTTGGCTTTCGAAGATTTTAGAAAGGCAGGGCAGGATGGATTTAGGTCTATAACAGTTTGGGTCTAGAGTGTCTCCCCCTTTGAAGAGGGGGATGACCGCGGCAGCTTTCCAATCTTTGTGGATCTCAGACGATACGAAAGAGAGGTTGCATAGGTTAGTAATAGGGGTTGCAACAATTTCGGCAGATAATTTTAGAGCGGGTCCAGATTGTCTAGCCCAGCTGATTTGTAGGGATCCAGATTTTGCAGTTCTTTCAGAACATCAACTGTCTGGATTTGGGTGGAGAAGCAGGTATCCTGGAAGGGGGTGTGAAGATGTTGGCTGGGGTAGGGGTAGCCAGGTGAAAAGCATGGCCAGCCGTGGTAAAATGCATGAAACCAATGCTTTTACGGTTACAGAAGTCAACAAATGAGAGCGCCTGGGGAATGGGAGTGATGCTGGGGGCTGCAGGGCCTGGGTTAAGTTCTACATCACCAGAGGAAGATAGAGATCCTGGTTAAGTAGGATAAGAGAACGGCTAAAGCCTWAAAGAACTGGTTGTCTCGTGGGTTTCGGAACAGAGAGTAAAAGGAGCAGCTTTCTGGGCGCGGTAGAATAGATTCAAGACATACTGTACAGACAAGGGTATGGTAGGATGTGAGTAGGTAATCCTAGGCATTGAGTGATGATGAGAGAGGTTTCTAGAGGTCTCTAGAGGCACCATTTTAAGCCAGGTGCGGTAGAGTTGGGGTAGAGGTTGACCGATTTATGATTTTTTTACGCCGATACAGATTATTGGAGGACCAAAAATAACCGATACCGATTAATCGGACGATTTTTATATATGTATTTGTAATAATGACAATTACAACAATACTGAATGAAAACTTATTTTAACTTAATACATAAGTAAAATCTATTTAGTCTCAAATAAATAATGAAACATGTTCAATTTGGTTTAAATAATGCAAAACCGTTTTGGAGAAGAAAGTAAAAGTGCAATATGTGCCATGTAAAAAAGGTTAAATTCCATTTAAAAACATTTAAATTCCTTGCTCAGAACATGAGAACATATGAAAGCTGGTGGTTCCTTTTAACATGAGTCTTCAATATTCCCAGGTAAGAAGTTTTAGGTTGTAGTTATTATAGGAATTTATAGGACTATTTCTCTCTATACCATTTGTATTTCATATACCTTTGACTATTGGATGTTCTTATAGGCACTATAGTATTGCCAGCCTAATCTTGGGCGTTGATAGGCTTGAAGTCATTAACAGAGCTGTGCTTCAAGCATTGCGAAGAGCTGCTCTCAAATGCAGGAAAGTGCTGTTTGAATGAATGCTTATGTATCAGTGTGATGTTGTTCCCCTAGATTATGTACCAAGTTGCACACAAGGACCAATTCAAATAGTCCAGGTCAAGAGGGGATGTTAATAATTTGATAATAATAATAATTCTGTGTGTTTTTTAAATTTAATTACAGCTGCATAGCTAATGTTATTTTTTGGTGAACAAACACTTTTTCATATCAATTTTGTACATAACACGTGATTGTAAAAGTTTTGTATATTTTGGTTTGGCCCATCGCGGGTTATCTGTATTTCCGTACCCCCTTATTGTTCTCTTTTGCCTGACCTTTGGCTAGCAAGGTGCCTGAGAGCTGCTTCGTGTGCAGGGCAAATAAAAATAATTCAACCAGCAGACCTCCAGTTGTGGCAGTGTCCTAATTAAAAGTACACAACGCAGAACGAACCACGCTACACTTATGAGCTTGCTGCTGCCTACCACCGCTCAGTCAGACTTCTCTATCAAATATCAAATCATAGACTTAATTATAATATAATAAACCCACAAATTACAAGCCTTAGGTCATTAATATGGTCAAATCCGGAAACTATCATTTCGAAAAACAAAACGTTTATTCTTTCAGTGAAATACGGAATCGTTCCGTATTTTATCGAACGGGTTGCAACCCTAAGTCTAAATATTGCTGTTACATTGCACAACCTTCAATGTTATGTCATAATTATGTAAAATTCTGGCAAATTAATTACGGTCTTTGTTAGGAAGAAATGGTTCACACAGTTCGCATTGAGCCAGTCGTTCCTAAATGCTGCATATACCGTGACTCTGCTTACACTGAACGCAAGCAAAGTGACACAAATTCCCTAGTTAATATTGCCTGCAAACATGAATTTTTTTAAACGAATTATGCAGGTTTAAAAAAATATATACTTGTGTATTGATTTTAAGAAAGGCATTGATGTTTATGGTTATAACTTGTGACATTGATGATACGATTGTGCTTTTTTCGCAAATGCACTTTTGTTACATCACCCATTTGGCTAAGTATTCTGTGATTCGATGATAAATTAACAGGCACCACATTGATTATATTTAACACAGGACAAGCTAGTTAAACTAGTAATATCATCAACCATGTGCAGTTAACTAGTGATTATGTTAAGATTGATAGTTTTTTATAAGATCATTTTAATGCTAGCTAGCAACTTACCTTGGCTCCTTGCTGCACTCGTGTAACAGGTGGTCAGCCTGCAACGCAGTCTCCTCGTGGATTGCAATATAATTGGCCATAATCGGCCTCCAAAAATACCGATTATGAAAACTTGAAATCGGACCTAATTAATTGACCTTGCCGATTAATCGGTCGACCTCTAATGTGGGGGGTGGAACATAAGGGCTAGCTAAGGCATATTGAGCAGGGCTGGAGGCTCTACAGTGAAATAAGACAGAAATTACTAACCTAAACAGCAATAGACAAGGCTTATTGACATTAGGGAAAGGCATGCATTTTGACTATCCGGATAGCCCAAAAAATATATTATTTGAATAGTGAAGTGCGTTTCAAATGCCCATCCCTTGCTCTCATTCAAATGCAAAATCCAATAGTTAATTTCTCCAGACTTCTAATAGTCAAGTCAACGAGATTAGTTTTCGGAGGATGGCCACGCTAGACTACGGTGAGCATAACGGAAGGACAGTCAACTATGTACCAGCACTTTCTCTCCCTCAGATCTCCACTTGGCCACAGACCCTCAGCCTAACTCAGCTGATGTAATGTTTTGTCTTGTGTTGTCAGATACATAGACCAGGGGCGTAACCCCCAGCTGTACACTAAGGAGTGTCTGGAAAGGGCCCTGGCCAAGAACGAGCAGGTCAAAGGAAAGATTGACACCATGACGGTAAGTGGCAGTAGATTCAAGCCTAATAACGGCCTAGAAATTGAAGATCAGTACATTGAGGAAATTACTTGATGACAAATAGTCTTGGTTACACTTTAGTCAAAGCCTTCTGGTACAATGCATTAGGGTGTGATTATAAGGTAGCCTAGTGGGTTAGAGTGTTTGGCCAGTAACCAAAAGGTTGCTGGAATTAATTGCTGACAAGGTAAAAATCTGTCGTTCTGCCCCTGAGCAAGGCAGTTAACCCACTGTTCCCCGGTAGGCCGTCATTGTAAATAACAATTAGTTCTTAACTGGCTTGTCTAGTTAAATAGAAATATATATATATATWTWTTTTTTGTAATAATGCATTCTAAGATGTGTCCTAAGCATATACAGTATAACACCATCAGAACCATAAAGATCCAGACTAAATAACAGTAAATAATCTACAGCTTCAACCTCTGACCCCTCTGTTCTGTCTTTGGTTGCAGAAATTCAAGAGCCTGCTGATCTCTGAGCTGGGGAAGGTGTTTCCAGAAGAGATGACCAAGTACAAGGCTATCCACGGAGATGACCCCCCCTCATAGTGACCCTTGACCTTTAATCCCCCTGACCCTTAACCCCCTGCTTAAAGCCACAGTGGGGTCTCACTCAGCAGGATCAATGAGTCAACCTGATGACATATATTAATATTCAGGGAATATTCATGAAAAAAGTGGGTTGACGTTGAGAAATAGATTGAGAGCGTGGTAGAGGTAGTTGGAGGAGCAATTCTTTGTTCCGGTGGGAAGTGTAATGTGGCAAGGATGCTTTATGGATGGGTTCCAAAAAATCATAAAAGGAGCTAGAGCTGAGGATTTGATAGGAAGAACTGTCAGCCAGGAACGTATTGCCTTTTTCGAGTTTCTTTTAGTTGTATTGGAAATATGACATTTTCTCAATCTGATATCTGGCAAACTGTTTCCTCATGCTGTGTTGAGATCCCACCTACAAGGTGTACATAATGTTTATACTCATACAGAACCTTTTTTATAGAGACTTAAACATCATTGTACAACACTGCAGACCTGGACTGTGACTCCGTTTTGTATCAAGCTCAGGTATCAAAAGGGGTCTTGTTCATGGGCAAGAAACTAGCCCAGAGGTTTGCAACCCTCAATTTGTTTTGATTTTATCTTGTTAGTTTTAGTTTTTGTTGTTTTGCAAATAAATGGGCTTGTGATTGAAAGATTAGTCTGGTATTTACTGCCATGCTAGCGCCTTGTAGACCACAATTCATGAACAGAGACTTACAATTAAAGTTCAATGTATAAGAAGTAAAGGCGTCAATGTCACATTATATTCTTTCACACAAGGGTCAAATCACCAAGGACGTTACATTGTAAGAGGTTGTGTTCAGTGGGCATTAAAGAAGGAAAAGGGATATTTTTTCTTTTTAACCAATAGAATTTGTCAAATGGAAATGCTTTTCAATTTCTCTTTTCCATTTGGAAACATTCTCTCCCTACAGTATGTGGCCAAATCAGACCATCACCATGGTGAAGGGGGTACGCGAGCGCATACTTTCTGTGGTGTGGAGTTGTTTTGAGACAGATGCTCCAGAAGCGTGGAGCCTTCAGGACCAGGGAACCGTCATCCGGGTAGGTCATGGCCCAGCATGCCGCCTCCTGCTGGGGAAGAGAGACAGGGACACTCCCCCTGAGCCTGAAGACCAACTCCCTGGGGTGGGGGGGAGCAGGATGTTCCCTATTATTATGTCCAGTGAAGCAGGGGGTTTTATTCATCTTGAAGACTGGGAGCCTGGTCACCGGATTAGAAAGACGAAGACAACGGGATAGAATGGAGACTTTATTGTCAACTACAAGACCTTAAGACAAATCACTGCAAACAATAGGAAAGATTGAACATGCATGCTGTAGCTTCAAGATGTTTGCATCCAATTAAACAAAGCAAAGCATACATTATTTTTGAAATACTTTGCACCAAAAAAGGACGTAATATGTTTGACCTTAAACACCTTACCCCAGTTGTACACTGAGCAAAAATATAAATGCAACATGCAACAATGTCAGATTTTACTGAGTTACAGTAAATATAAGGAAATCAGTCAATTGAAATACTTTCATTAGGCCCTAATCTATGGATTTCATATGACTGAGAATACAGATATGCATCTGTTGCTCACAGATACAGTACCTTGAAAAAAAAGGTAGGGGCGTGGATCAGAACCTGTCAGTGTCTGGTGTGACCACCATTTGCCTCATGTAACACGACACATCTCCTTCACAAAGAGTTGTTGTCCCACTCCTCTTCAATGGCTGTGCAAAGTTGCTGATTATTGGCAGGAACTGGAACACGCTGTCTCACATGTCGATCCAGAGCATCCCAAACATGCTCAATGGTTGACATGTCTGGTGAGTATGCAGGCCATGGACAAACGGATGTTTTCAGCTGAATTGCACAACAATGGGCCTCAGGATCTCGCCACGGTATCTTTGTGCATTCAAATTGCCTTCAATAAAATGGAATTGTGTTCGTTATCTGTAGCTTATGCCCACCCATACCATAACCCCACTGCCACCATCAGCAAACCGCTTGCCCACACAATGCTTTACACGTAGTCTGTGGTTGGAGACACTGCCAAATTCTCTTAAAATGAGGTGGCTTATGGTAGAGAAATTAGCATTGAATTCTCTGGCAACAGCTCTGTTGGACATTCCTGCAGTCAGAATGCCAATTGCATGCTCCCTCAACTTGAGACATCTGTGGCATTGTTGTGTGACAGAACTGCACATTTTAGAGTTGCCTTTTATTGTCCCCCTCATGCTATTTAATCAGCTTTTTTATATGCCACACCTGTTAGGCGGATGGATTATCTTGGCAAAAGAGAAATGCTCACTAACAGGGATATAAACAAATTTGTGGACAAAATTTGAGAAGCTTTTTGTGTGTATGGAAAATGACTGGGATCTTGTATTTCAGCTCATGACCTACACATGGGCCCAACACTTTACATGTTGCATTTTTATTTTTGTTCAGTGTAGATGCCTGGTTGCTTAGTAATTGGCACGTTAGTGACAGAGACCTCAGTGCTGTCTTCAGACATGACAATGCAATCTGTCCTCAGGGGAACMGGTGGTGTCATATGTGCGGGGGCATCTTTGTTTAATTATCTTCCTCTTATCTTTCTCCTCATCTTCCTCCCCTACCTCGCTTTGTCCTATACTTGTTATATGCCGTCAGCATTTCGCGCTCCTCTCTTCAGGTGTTTTTTTTAATCACCTGCAATGACGCATCATAGGTCAAGCGTAAACCTTTCAGTCAACAAGTGTCGACCTTATAGTGAAATGCTTACTTACAAGCCCTAACCAACAGTGCAGTTTGAGATTTTTTTTAATAATACCTACAAAAAATAAGAATAAGAAATCAAAGTATAATAATTAAAGAGCAGCAGTAAAATAACAATATTGAGACTATATACAAGGGGTACCCGTACAGAGTCAGCGTGCGGGTGCACCGGTTAGTCGAGGTAATATGTACATGTAGGTAGAGTTGTTAAAGTGACTATGCATAGAAGTTCAGGAGTCTTTTGGCTTGAGGGTAGAAGCTGTTTAGAAGCCTCTTGGACCTAGACTTGGCCTTCCGGTACTGCTTGCCATGCGGTAACAGAGAGAACAGTCTATGACTAGGGTGGCTGGAGTCTTTGACAATTTTTAGGGCCTTCCGCTGACACCGCCTTGTATAGAGGTCCTGGATGGCAGGAAGCTTGGCCCCAGTGATGCACTGGGTGAGTGGTGCTGGCTTTGTGCATGTGTGAATTACTTGTTTGAGGTAACAGTTTTTCTTCCTCTGTTTCACTCCTCGTGTGCACGCAGGCTAGTCGCCCCCGAATCAAACATTCTCGACCGTTACCTAGGTTACCTACCTCCTCTCTTTTATGATGGCCACATTCCTTTTTCTGTCTGTCTTCAGCATTCCCCTAGGAGTGAGACAGAAAGAGAGCGGGAATGTGAGGTTTCTTGATTGAAATAGTCTTTCTGCTAGAGGTGGATCCCCTTGCTCTTTGTTATATGCAGTTCCTGGCCTTGAGTAACTTTTATAACACTGAATGCTATCTAGTTCAATGAGAGTACTGAAAATAATAATGGTTGTTCCAAACAGTTCCATTTATTAGATCAAGTATAAACCGTATTCCTATTGTAAACTATAGATGGCAAATGTAGAAAGTAGTGTTAAGTAATTAAAGCAACATAATTCAAAATCTTCTCTCTCTGTTTTTGTTACAGCCTGAATTCAAAATGGGTTGAATAGTGTTTTGTTCTCACCCATGTACACATAATACCACATAATGAAAGTAAAAATATGTTTTTAGAAAATCTTGCTAATGAAATACAAACATTTACATTAGTATTACGTAAGTACACCCCTGAGTCAATATTTTGTAGAAGCACCTTTGGCAGAGTATGTGAGTGGAGTTGTAGGAAATCCAGCTCATTACTCATGGAGCTGTGCTTCTGGTGCCCCATGTCCTTTCCAACCGCTCTGCACTCACAGGGAAAAACTGCTGCTCCAAATTCGCTCCATTCACAATTGAACCAACACCCATCTATTTTTGTGACTACCTGGACCTACCATTTGGTTTTGAAGTATGGAAACCAAACCATATGATTTGAATGACAAGTATTTGAATAAACATGAAAAGGTGAATGTAAGAACCGCTCACAATTTCAAATAGCCTACATGTCATATTAAACAGCATCTAAACACTCTAAATAGGTCAGGAGCCAGACAGGGAGCCTAAGAAGGAACGGAGAGKCAWTAAAATGCAAATTAATTACTTAAAAATCATACAATATGATTTTCTGGATTTTTGTTTTAGATTCCGTCTCTCACAGTTGAAGTGTACCTATGATAAAAAGTACAGACCTCTACATGCTTTCTAAGTAGAAAAACCTGCAAAATCGGCAGTGTATCAAATACTTGTTCTCCCCACGGTATGTGTACAGTACCAGTCAAAAGTTTGGACACATTCAAGGGTTTTTCTTTATTTTTTATTATTTTCTACATTGTAGGATAATAGTGAAGACATCAACACTATTAAATAACACATATGGAATCATGTAGTAACCCAAAAAGTGTTAAACAAATCCAAATATATTTTAGGTTCTTCAAAGTAGCCACCCTTTGCCTTGATGACAGCTTTGCACACTCTTGGCATTCTCTCAACCAGCTTCACCTGGAATACTTTTCCAACAGTCTTGAAGGAGTTCCCACATATGCTGAATACTTGTTGGCTGTTTTTCTTTCACTCTGCGGTCCAACTCATCCTAAACCATCTCAATTGGGACGAGGCCGGGTGATTGTGGAAGCCAGGTCATCTGATGCAGCACTCCATCATTCTACTTCCTGGTCAAATAGCCCTTACACAGCCTGGAGGTGTGTTGGGTCATTGTCCTGTTGAAAAACAAATGATAGTCCAACTAAGCGCAAACCAGATGGGATGGCATATCGCTGCAGAATGCTGTGGTAGCCATGCTGGTTAAGTGTGCCTTGAATTTTAAATAAATCACAGACAGTGTCACCAGCAAAGCACACCCACTCCATGACACCTCCTCCATGCTTCACGGTGGGAACCACACATGCGGAGATCATCCGTTCACCTAYTCTGCGTCTCACAAAGACATGGTGKTTGTAACCAAAAATCTCAAATTTGGACTCATCAGACCAAAGGACAGATTTCCACCGGTCTAATGTCCATTGCTCGTGTTTCTTGGCCCACGCAAGTCTCTTCTTCTTATTGGTGTCCTTTAGTAGTGGTTTCTTTGCAGCAACTGGACCATGAAGGCCTGATTTACACAGTCTCCTCTGAACAGTTGATGTTGAGATGTGTCTGTTACTTGAACTCRGTGAAGCATTTATTTGGGCTGTAATTTCTGGTTACTCTAATGAACTTATCCTCTGCAGCAGAGGTAACTGGGTCTTCCCTTCCTGTGGCGGTCCTCATGAGAGCCAGTTTCATCATAGCGCTTGACGGTTTTGTGACTGCACTTGAAGAAACCTTCAAAGTTCTTGCCATTTTCCGGATTGACTGACCTTCATGTCTTAAAGTACTGATGGACTGTAATTTCTCTTTTCTTATTTGAGCTGTTCTTGCCATAATATGGACTTTGTCTTTTACCAAATAGGGCTATCTTCTGTATATCACTCCAACCTGGACACAACTGATTGGTTCAAACGAWTTCAGAAGGAAAGAAATTCCACAAATTAACATTTAAGAAGGCACACCTGTTAAGTGAAATGYATTCCAGGTGACTACCTCATGAAGCTGGTTGAGAGAATGCCAAGAGTGTGCAAAGCTGCTATCAAGGCAAAGGGTGGCTACTTTGAAGATTCTCAAATCAAATATAATTTGATTTGTTTAACACTTTTTTTGGTAACTGCATGATTCCACATGGGTTATTTCATAGTTTTGATGTCTTCACTATTATTCTACAATGTAGGAAATAGTAAAAATAAAGAAAAACCATTGAATGAGAAGGTGTCCAAACTTTTGACTGGTACTGTAGGCCTAAAGGTTTTTACGCAAAATAACCCAATCAAAACGGAAAGCTCCTTGTTAAATTGGAATATGCCAGGCATATTGGCCCAAAATCAATTATGACCTATTGTATAGACAATAGAACAGAAATTAAATAAACTTTTAAGAGATCAGATGTTTTTGTTTATAAATACTTTGCTACAAGGACACACTTAATTAGCTACTGACCTTGATCYTTTCTTTTAGCATATGCATGTAGTAAGTACACCATCATGCTTTCGGGATGTGTCTTTTCAGGTTCCACAATGATTCTTTGTGGACACTACATCACCGCACTCCCTCTCTTGCGCTTGGTCGTCATCTTTGTAAGTCACCTTGATTTTGCACCTGTGTGTTTTATCAGCTTCTTTATGAAAATATGTAGTAAACTCCATGACAGTAACTAAAGCAWGGGGCTATAGCAGCACACAAGTAGACTACAGATGCATGCTGGGACGGGCATGCCCTGAGTTCATGAAGTGGGTGCTACTGGAGCGCTATTGACACAACATTGGAGCGGGCAAGAAGGCTGACGCTCCAGCCTTTGGAAATACCACTCTGTGCTCCAGTCAAATTGGTTACACTGCTCCAGCTCCMCTCCACTCGCATACTCTGCAGCTGTGAGTCTTTCTGGGGAAGTCTCCAAGAGCTTTCCACACCTGGATTGAGCAGATTTGTCCATTTAATATTTTTTTTATTCTTCAAGCTTTGTCAAATTGKTTGTTGATCATTGCTAGACAACCATTTTCAGGTCTTGCCATAGATTTTCAAGTAAATTGAAGACAAAACTAATTCAGTCACTCAGGAACTTTCTCTGCCTTCTTGATAAGCAACTCCAGCGTAGATTTGGCCTTGTATTTTAGGTTATTTTCCTGCTGAATGGGGAATTAATCTCCCAGTGTTTGGTGGAAAGCAGACTGAACCAGGTTTTCCTATAGAATTTTGCCTGTGCTTAGCTCCATTCCGTTTCTTTTGTTATCCTGAAAAACTCCCCAGTCGTTAACGATTACAAGCATACCCATAACATGATGCAGCCACCACTATGCTTGAAAATATGGAGATTGGTACTCAGTAATGTGTTGTATTGGATTTGACCCAAACATAAKACTTTGTATACTGGACAAACAGTAGATCAGTGACACAACATCTCCATAATAATAACCCATTTTAAATTCAAGCTGTAACACGTCAGATGTAGAAAAAGTAAAGGGGTGTGAATATTTTCTGAAGGCACTATATATTTTTCCATCAATGTAATTGTCTGCGTCACTTCCAATCGCCCATATATTTTTGGGCATATACAGTATATATATATACACACACACACACATACATGCATATTTATAATTTTTTTAAATGTATATTTTCCTTTATTACCCTCCAACCCTATCACCCCTCCCCCAATTGGAGCAAACTAGTGAACAACAACGCTTAGGCCTGCATTTCCAGCTTATACATACTATATACATTTTATGGACATAGTCTATTTTACAATAGTTTTATTTTGCTTGTTTTCAGTCCTTCCTCAACCTCTCCCATCTATTTCGGATGTCCATYTGGTTTGATTTCTATTTGCCATATCTTTCAAACTGTGCGCTTTCACAAAAGTTCTTAACCTCTATACTTTTTACCCTATATACGTTTTACGGACACAGTATGTTTTACATTAGTTATCTTGTTATTAGTATACTGTGTGTGTGTTAATACAATGCCCCCCTCCCCTCACACACACACGTGACAGCCATCACCTCCTCAATAAGGGCCAGAAGGCAGTCACAAGCCAGGCCACCTCTTCCTTCTGTCACTCCTGTTACTATGGTAACACCCCTCCCCCTCTCCCTCTCTCCGGTCCCTGGCTAGATGGAGAGACAATAGCCCATGCTGTGTGTGTGTGTGTTAATGCATATTCAGGGAGAAGGCAGTAGGTGTCTGTTGCCCAGCTGTGGTGTGTGTTTGTTATTCATATTARAGCCCTAGAGGACAATGGAGGCAGCCAATATAATCAGCTTGGATGAGACCGACAAACACACAAACTGCTATTAATTCCCCCAGCCTTAGAACAGAACTTTGTCAGGTCACCTGAGAGGCAGTGAGGATCTCTAGGATCACTTTACCTGTTCAGTAAGCTTGTAGTCAGAGAATGATATGGATGACAGTTACCTATTACCTCTGTAGGTCCATTTACACACAGGTTGGTAACATTAATCACCAAGGGAAAGAAGACATAACTATCCGGGGGGGGGGGGCGGGTTGAGAGAAAGGAGATGAGAGAGATGGAAAGAGAAGGAATGGAAGGAAAGAGAGGGGATTGAGAGAGAATGGAGATGGAAGAGGGAAAGAGAGTGGGTTAAGAGAGGGGGAGAATGCGAGGGGGATTGAGAGAGAGTAGACAGAGAGAAAGGGGGAGAGAGCAACTACACAGGGGTGTAGCATTGTCCAGTGAGGAGGATGGGACACTAAATGCTAAATGAAACCTTAAATTACCAGTTGCTGTCATCTGCACACCCAGACTCCACTGATAACCCACATTACTTTCAAACTAAGCAATACTGTGTAGGGAGAAAGGACTGATTGCATCTTTATTGTTATAAATGGATTAATACATGGAATAATTTCTATTTTTTTTCAGGATTGTGCCTGCTTTCATATTCTAACAATTTTATTTTCTCTCCTCCACTCTTCTCTCTCTCTAATCCCCATTCATCATCCTCCTTCTCTCCACCCTGCCCAAGGGTCCCCGTTTAATCTACAATCAGACAAGATTTGCTGAGGAGCAGTTGGTGCAGGGTGACCAGAGGAAGAGGGAGGAGGGGAGTGATAGACAGACAGACAGAGGGAGCAGATTGTAAGATGGGGAGAGAGAAGAGAAATGTATAAAATAATCCTTTAATTTCCCTCTGTTTAATCTCTACCTTTGTAGACAGCTCTGCTCTCTCCCTATCTCAGTGTTAAGTGTGTGTTTGTGGGTGTTAGAGCGCTGCTCCCCGTCTTAGCATTAAGTGTGTGTTAATAACACTGAATGGTCTGCGTTTTACAGAACCTGTCATTGCAATCCCACCATACACACACGACTGGATGAATGGAGAGGATAGATCACTTTCATGCTGCTCCAGCGCTTTGTGATGATGCGATCGAATATGCTATTACCATCATTTTGATGATGTATATGTAATCATCTATCTGTAATAATGTCTGGGGAAACGTGGTAGGTATGCATAAAATAACTCTAGGTTAATTCCATGAATTTAAACAATGGCTGTGAATGATAGCAACAATGATTCTCAAATTCTACTTGTTATTTTGTCTCAGACATTCTGGCTCAGACTGTTTTTGCCTGTGTGTGTGTGTGTGTGGAATACTCTTTGTTTGAACATGTGTTTTTGCGTGATGTTAATCAGATAAGTACTGTAGTCTCTACTTTTATGGTGTCCATTTTAGGACAGCTATACACATCTAAGTAAGTTGACAGCATTGTTCCTTCTAAACTGCGCAGGACTGCTACGCAGAAGAAATGCCAGATTGCGCAGAGACGCAAGATATTGAACTTCACTGAGTTCGCTCCATTAGTTTGCACTACATAGATCAACGTTTTATCTGTTATCGAATCAACATTATATCAGTTCCTTTTCAATGCAAAGATCCAAAACCAATCTTAATTTGCGAAATTGAGTCTGATTTTGTTTTAGGCATAGCCAGAACGCCACGGAGTACAATTATATTGGCAGGGTAGCCCACGAGCAGTTTTCAGATCAGAGGGTAGAGCCGCGCGTGTGCACATTTGTGGATATTATTTGTTAGTTAGGGAGTTATTAGACCATGTTATTAGTATATGTCAGCAATGGAAAAGGAGTTACTGCTTCCGACAAGAGCAGAAAGCTTTAAATGTAGCCTACACGTTGTCTTTGAAAAGCCGATCAGGTAAAAAGCCTAATTAATGGGGCCGAGTTGTATTTTGAGACAGGCTTGAATATAAGCCAATAGGCA
Source organism: Salvelinus sp. IW2-2015 (assembly GCF_002910315.2). Classification (NCBI taxonomy): domain Eukaryota; kingdom Metazoa; phylum Chordata; class Actinopteri; order Salmoniformes; family Salmonidae; genus Salvelinus; species Salvelinus sp. IW2-2015. The sequence goes on from NC_036869.1 coordinate 7,783,019, forward strand.
GAGGGGTAGGCTACATTGTCTTATTCTCTATATAGAAATAATAATTCATTTGAATTTGTAAAGTGGTTTCTTGCATCATACAACACAATACAAGGCAATTTATAGTCACCTATTTGCCCATGGTGTTACAGACCAAGTAAAAAATAATTAATGTCAAGACTTTCATAATGTAAAAACGTTTTTAAACGTCTCATGCAAAGTAGGCTTGCATTGAACACCACATATAGGTTACTGTAGGCTATATCGTAGAAATCAAAAACTATTTCCATGTGAAAATGTTATGGGATTTGCTCCAATGGTTTTGTTGGTAGACCTATATTATGCTCAAATAGCCACAATAGCCTATTGGCTACTGTCTAAAACTGTAAGGGTACTGTAAACGCGTGCCGGAAGTTGCACAAAATTCTCACAATGTTCAAGTTTCCACACACAATACCTAAAATTTGCTCAGTGCACCAAAAAAAGGAACATTGGTTGTCAGAGGGGCACCATACTCCTTCCATTCCACACAACCACATCACGTCTGTGGCCATGAAGGGCTTTGAAAGGCTGGTCACGGCTCACATCAACACCATTATCCCAGACACCCTACACCCACTCCAATTTACATACCGGGTTGCATTACTGCCTGGTAAGGCAACTGCTCGGCGTCCGATCGCAAGGCACCACAGAGGGTAGTACAGCCCAGTACATCACTGGGGCCAAGCTTCCTGCCATCCAGGACCTCTATACCAGGGGGTGTCAGAGGAAGATTCAAATTGTCAAAGATTCCAGCCACCCTAGTCATAGACTGTTCTCTCTGCTACCGCACGGCAAGCGGTACCGGAGCGCCAAGTCTAGGTCCTAGAGGCTTCTAAACAGCTTCTACCCCCAAGCCATACGACTCCTGAACAGCTAATTACATGGCTACCCAGACTATTTGCATTGCCCCCCCCTACGCTGCTGCTACTCTGTTACTATCTATGCATAGACACTTTAACAACTCTACCTACATTTACATATGAACTCAATTACCTCGACACCAGTGCCCCCGCACATTGACTCTGTACCGGTACCCCTGTATATAGCCCCACTATTGTTATTTACTGCTGCTCTTTAATTATTTGTTATTCTTATCTCTTACTTTTAAAAAACATATTTTCTTAACTGCATTGTTGGTTAAGGGCTTGTAAGTAAGCATTTCACTGCAAGGTCTACACCGGTTGTATTCGGTGCATGTGACGAATAAAATGTGATTTGAGATTCTTATGACTTTATGCCTAGCAGTGGAAGCTGCTGAAGGGAGGACGGCTCATAATAATGGCTGGAATAGAGTCAATGGAATGGTATCAACCACATGGGAAACCCATCATTGAGTTGTTTGATACCATTCCATTGACTCTATTCATCTGTTATTATGAGCTGTCCTTCCCTCAGCAGCCTCCACTGATGCCTATGTGTGGGTCCTTTTGGGAAAAAAGGCCTCTGCTTTGCTCTGTAGGTGACCTCCCCATGAACAGAAGGGGTGAATAGAGGGGCGTCCCAAATGGTTGAATAAAATGTTACATTGTCTCAGTAGTAATTCCTCAATAGTCAGCTGTTAGCCCCGCCTACTATTGTCCTCAGAGAAAACATAAACACACGGACACACATACACACAGCGCGCCACCCGCATCAGTCAGGCCTCACAAAACTGCCCACCACGCCCAGGCTTTGTCTGGCCATGTGGCCCCTGCTGCTGTGCTCATATGTGGCCCTTGGTAGGGACATCACACACACACAAGGGAGACGGCAACACATAGGCACATGCACATTTCGCCAAGAGCCAACCTTTTCCCCAGGCCAGGAGAACGGCAGACAGGACAGAGAGAGAAAGAYACATTGAGAGAGCCGACTGTTGTCTGGGGTGTGTGCTAGCAGTAAGGTTGGGGTTGGATGTAGGCCACTAAGAGTGCAAGGTAGGTCGAGGGTCATGCAAGTGTTCAGGGACGTCACACACCTCGCCATCGGCTGTTAGAGACCAGGGATGGTGGGGGTTGGGCCATGTGGGGTGTGTATGGGTCGTGTCGGGGTCTGTGTGTGTGAGGGGCGGTTTACCCCCTGGTGTAATGGGGCTGTGATGGCCATATTGTTTCCGGCTCATGCTGTGCTCTGGCCCTGGCAGCAGATGTGGTGGTACACACAACATCATTAATCACTGTCTACTGTGTGTGGGTGTCCATGTGTGATTCCAGTTGTATCTTTGAAAGCAGGTTTTGGTTATTGCAGTGTGTGTGTGTGTGTGAGAGAGAGAGAGATCTGTCCCCCTCGGGACTGAAGGGGTGTAACAGGGAACAGCAGTCTAATTTAAAGCATAGCTAGGGGGCCGTTGTGAGCCCACCCTTATAAAAGACACGCACACACACACACACACACACACACTCATAAAAGGCACAGGAGGGTCATTACTAGTCTGAGGCTATCCTCCTCTCTCTTCCCCTCACCTCCTCTCCCACCTCCTCCCCCAGTCATTATCTCTGCAGTAGCCATTCACTAAGCAGGGGTCACCACCACGCCTTCAGGCACTAATAGCACACGTATCTGTGCTAGTTTACACCACCAAGCCTTCATAAAGGCTTACATGTGTGGCAGACATGGGGACACTTGACAAAAGGCAAAACGCACATCAACAATTGTGTACTGGTGCTCGGAAAATGTAAAAAGACATGAGAAAAAAAGTTGGAAAAGGATTTGCCGTTTGGGAGCAGGATTTGTTTAGTTTTCTTCTCGTGGTAGAACATAGGATGGGAATACATTTGAAAAGTTTTATTATTAGTCTATTTTGGCGATTTTGTTGAGATACTATAAACTACCATCTAGTCACTGCAATGCCCACTCATGATTCCAACCCACGCTGTTCTATACAGTGGGCTATATGCTGTAGTTGTGATCTATACACAAATCCATTTTTATAGAAGAGGATGAAAAAGGTGTCCACAGGCTTGACGTCAAACCCACATGTCTTATTGGCCTACATGTACTTCTATTCTCCTACAGACACCTCTCTCTCTCCTCCCCTTTTAGTACGTCTATCTCCACCCCCGAAAAGAGAGAGATCAGCCTTTTAGTACGCCTATCTCCACCCCCTCTCTTCTCTCTCCTCCTTTTAGTAACGTTTATCTCCACCCCCCCCCTCTCCCTCCCCTTTGTATGTACGCCTATCTTCCACCCCCCCCTCTCTCTCCTCCTCCCTTTTAGTACGTCTATCTCCCCCCCCCTTCTCTCTCCTCCTTTTAGTACGTCTATCTCCACCCCCCCTCTCTCTCTCCTCCCTTTTAGTCCACGCTATCTCCACCCCCCCCTCTCTCTCTCTCTCCTCCCCTTTATACGTCTATCTCCACCCCCCCCTCTCTCTCCTCCCCTTATAGTACGCCTATCCCACCCACCCTCTCTCTCTCTCTCCCTCCCCTCTCTCTACCTCGCTCACATCTCTCTCTCCTCCCCTTTTAGTACGTCTATCTCCACCCCACCCCTCTCTCTCCTCCCCTTTTAGTACGTCTATCTCCACCCCCCTCTTCTCTCCTCCCCTTTTATACGGTATTCTACCTCTTCTCTCCTCCCTTTAGTACGTCTATCTCCACCCCCTCTCTTCTCTCTCCCCTTTTAGTACGTCTATCTCCACCCCCCCTCTCTCTCTCCTCCCCTTTTAGTACGTCTATCTCCACCCCCCCTCTCTCTCTCTCCCCTTTTAGTACGTTCTATCTCCACCCCCCTCTCTCTCCCTCCCCTTTTAGTACGCCTATCTCCACCCCCCCTCTCTCTCCCTCTCCCTCTTTATAGTCCACCTATCTCCAACCCCCCCCTCTCTCTCTCCTCCCCTTTTAGTACGTCTATCTCCACCCCCCTCTCTCTCTCCCCTTTTAGTACGCCTATCTCCACCCCTCCCTCTCTCTCTCTCCTTTTAGTACGTCTATCTCCACCCCCCCTCTCTCTCCTCCCTTTTAGTCCACCTATCTCCCACCCCCCCTCTCTCTCTCCTCCCTTTTAATACGTCTATTCTCCACCCCCCTCTCTCTCCTCCCTTATTAGTACGCCTATCTCCACCCCCTCTCTCTCTTCTCCCTCCCCTCTCTCTAACCTCGCTCCACATCTCTCTCTCCACCCTTTTAGTCACCCTATCTCCACCCCCCTCTCTCTCTCTCCTCTCTCTACCTCTGCTCCCATTCTCTCTCTCTCTTTCGCTCTCTTCCCCATCCACGTCTTTTCTTCTTTCTCTCTCTTCCTATCTCTTTCCATGTCTGTTTAAATCCTATGGTCAGTGGTATTGCTATGTATGACGATGATGGTGATATTTGTCCAGGTCTGTGTAATGAGTATTGATTTAGTTATTCTACCAGATCTCATTACAATACTGTTGATTCTGGGCTTTACAGATGAGATATACTAAGCACCGTACACTGTAGTGTATATGCAGTGTGTGTTCGCCTCTCCGTCTGACCATCTGTCTCCGTCTAATTGGTATTCTACCAGGGCACATCCGCTAACAATACTGTCATTCACATCTGACCTCAGACCTGAAGAGGTGTGTTTGGAAATAGATCCCTGTTGTTCAGCTTGTGTCCCTATGTTTTAGCTAGGACACACAAACACACAACACACGGCTTCAACACACACACACAGCACAGATCTTTAATGGAGGAGCGGTAGCAGTCGGAGAGAGGAAATGCTTGTGTTCAGCATGTCACACATAACAGATTTGACCGTCTTGTCCAAAAAAGAGCAATAGAGCCATAAGCCATCTCACACACTACCCAACACAACCGCCTGCTGTAATTGAACCTCTTCAAGGTCGTGCCGACACCTGCTGCCACACACACACACACACACAACACACATCACACACACACACACACACACACACACACACCACACACATCGACACATCACAAGATAACATAACAGTCGCTCACTGTTTTG